>NC_064638.1:302615213-302918243 GCF_023864345.2 Schistocerca serialis cubense
CACGCATAGCCCTGCTTACGCTAACTTTGACATCGTTTGTCTTCAGTTTTACTGAGAGGTTTTGGGCTGCGTTTAAACTTGCAGTGAAGCTCTCTTTGCTTTCGCAGTAGTTTCCTAACTTTGTTGTTGAACCACGTGCCTCACAGTTTTACTCGGCACGTACCTGTCTAAAACGCATTTCACGATTGCCTTGAACTTTTTCCATAAACACTCAACATTTTCAGTGTCGGAACAGAAATTTTCGTTTTGATCTGCTAGGTACTCTGAAATCTGCCTTCTATTACTCTTGCTAAACGTATAAACCTTCCTCCCTTTTTTATATTCCTATTTACTTCCATATTCAGGGATGCTGCAACGGCCTTATGATCACTGATACCCTAGTCTGCGCTTACAGAGTCGAAAAGTTCGGGTCTGTTTGTTATCAGTATGTCCAAGGTGTTATCTCCACGAGTCGCTTCTCTGTTAAATTACTCGGTGTAATTTTCGGATAGTGCACTCAGTATAATGTCACTCGATGCTCTGTCCCTACCACCCGTCCTAAACATCTGGGAGTCCCAGTCTATATCTGGTAAATTGTAATCTCCACCTAAGACTATCACATGCTGAGAAAATTTATGTGAAATCTATTCCATATTTTCTCTCAGTTGCTCTGCCACTAATGCTGCTGAGTCGGGAGGTCGGTAAAAGGAGCCAATTATTAACCTAGCTCGGTTGTTGAGTGTAACCTCCTTCGATAATAATTCACAGAAATTATCCACTTCTACTTCACTACACGATAAACTACTACTAACAGCGACAAACACGCCACCACCGGTTGCATGCAATCTATCTTTTCTAAACACCGTCTGTGCCTTTGTAAAAATTTCGGCAGAATTTATCTTTGGCTTCAGCCAGCTTTCCGTACCTATAAATATTTCAGCTTCGGTGCTTTCTATCAGCGCTTGAAGTTCCGGTACTTTACATTTGCAGCTTCGACAGTTTACAATTACAATACCGATTGCTGCTTGGTCCCCGCATGTCTTGACTTTGCCCCGCACCCTTTGAGGCTGTTGCCCTTTCTGTACTTGCCCGAGGCCATCTAACCTAAAAAACTGCCCCGTCCACGCCACACAACCCCTGCTACCTGTGTAGCCGCCGCTGTGTGGAGTGGACCCCTGACCTATCCAGCGGAACCCGAAACCCCACCACCCTATGGCGCAAGTCGAGGAATCTGCAGACCACACGGTCGCAGAACCGTCTCAGCCTCTGATTCAGACCCTCCACTCGGCTCTGTACCAAAGGTCCGCAGTCAGTCCTGTCGACGATGCTGCAGATGGCGGTCATCAAGGCTAAGGGTGCGCTAACACTTTTGGGCTGATACTTTTGATCACATAGTGTATCATTTCTAATGGGCTATTTTGCAGGGACGTAGGGAATTCTGTTTTTGGTGGTTGGAACAGAAGTAAAAATATTAAGTAATCGCTATAGCACAAATGTACTAATACCAGTATTGCTGGTCTCTGTTTTCCTCACAACCGAGGTAGAAGCTACACGTCTGTATGGAGCCTGAAGATGGCGTAGTAAAACACTGAAACTGTTAGCTAAATAAAACAGGTTTGGAAACTGGACGGCTGAAAGGTGTTTAATTTGACATCCTGTATCGAACAGCCAAGTCCCGTAAACGTCTCTAAAAAGGTGGACATACAGAGATTAAATCTCTGTCTGCAAGGCACGTGTACCTGTGACCCAAAGAGAATCACAAACGACTCTCCTTCCCCTGGTTGGCAGGAGTCCTATTTTCTACGCTCAGAAACTCACTGGTTTGCGGACTGCCGCAACTCCGAGGCAATGGATGTCCAAACTGCAACCGACAGCGCCCTCACTGTCTCATTCGCTAAGTGAACAGAAACTAAAGATACACTCACTCCCAGCTCCAGTATCAGCGTAGGGTCGGTTTGAACCTCCTTTGTATATTTTTACGCAGACACTCGTTATTCGGATTCAGCTCTGTATTGGTGTATCCTATGTTACTTGGTATCGGTTCAGAGTCAGTGAAGACACCTCTGAGATCAAGTATGTCACTTTATTTTCGGAATATCACTCCCGTTGTTAATCTCTAACTTGTCCTTAAATTCGAATTATAACCTCTATCGACCTACCTCAGTTCCCTAATTAATTAGCAGGCAAGAAGCCGATGCTCTCTCAAGTCAGTCCTGAGCAGGACCTTAATTTAAATCCATGTAGGTTGTTGGTCAGGTTCCTTAGAAACTGCTGTCTGGAGGTCGCTAGTATCAACGGGACGGTTACCAGTTTGTCATGTTGAAAAGGTTCTGGAAGTTGTTTAAAA
Organism: Schistocerca serialis cubense; assembly: GCF_023864345.2. Classification (NCBI taxonomy): domain Eukaryota; kingdom Metazoa; phylum Arthropoda; class Insecta; order Orthoptera; family Acrididae; genus Schistocerca; species Schistocerca serialis. The sequence continues at coordinate 302,617,540 of NC_064638.1, forward strand.
TTGATGCATAGATTGTCATCACTTCCACTTTCACCTCTATTACAACACGCTGGTTTTCGTGAGCGAGGATCTGTACTTCCTTAAAGATTCCTAGTTCTGCGCAGAGAAATGGTCTGCCACTTCGTTCTTTGTCTTGTCTGATCACATTGGTAATGAATGCGACACATAGCCACTCCGTCATACGATGGTCATCCATCACCTCCAATTCAAAATGTATTATTGCAGTGTTGTTTCACAAAATATTCTACTTCAACAGTGGACCATATAATACCCCACAACATTTTCGTTTGGCGGCTGTAGTGCCATAATACGATTCTGTGGTAAACAAATTTCAATGTGCATCACTACCTGAGATACGTGCCAAAAGTTAATTACATTTTTTCATTGTGGTAATTAAATCTTTATTACTTTCCATTGTAAGCTGCTTAGCGCGTTTGTTTGGTATCTGTATAGTGAATGAGTATTATTTACGATGTTAATTGCAACATTTTATTTTCACTAACGAGGAGTACTCGTCAAGTGCCATAATCCATTTTCCCGGAAACTCCTCTCGGTAGAAGAGGGATCAAAACAAGTGAACACTTGTTCCGGCTTTCCCGTAGGCACTCGAACATTTCTGGGAAAATTACGGTCAAGGACTTCGACGTACTTTAACGGCCGTTAGCGTGTCGCAGTGGCTACCGTCGTCGCTTCACCGTTTTGCGCCCCGTGTTCGAATCCCGATTATTGTTTTTATTTTAATTTATTTTATATTTCATTAATTTTAGTTATTTTTATTTTATTTTTTAATTATTTGCCCATGTCTGTAGAAAGATACTACGATAATGTTTCTTATGAAGGTAGGGGATACTAGGGCGTTATATTAATTGTAAATTATTTAACTGTAAATTACAACTGGACGTCTCAGTCAGTGTCATACATTTATTATATACGGGCAGGTAGCTGCTTTCTGCTACGCATTGCTATTGCTCAGTGTTCAGAAAAGGAAAAGAAGACACGTTCTAATATGTATGGGAATTCGAATCTCCTTCTCCCTCCTGTGTCAGTCCAGTTCTCTCCTTCTCTTTGTCCATCTCCCCTTCTCCCGCCCTCGTCCTACGCATCAAAAAATGGTTCAAATGGCTCTGAGCACTATGGGACTTAACATCTGTGGTCATAAGTCCCCTAGAACTTAGAACTACTTAAACCTAACTAACCTAAGGACATCACACACATCCATGCCCGAGGCAGGAGTCGAACCTGCGACCGTAGCGGTCACACGGTTCCAGACTGAAGCGCCTAGAACCGCACGGCCACACCGGCCGGCTCTACGCATCACCTCGTCAGCATTTTTATGACCATCTCCTCTGCCCCCTCACTCCATCTCCTCTTGTTCCCTTTCTCTGCTCATCTCCTCCCATCCGCTTTCTATATCAGTTCCCTCTCACCCTCTGTCCGTCTCCTCTTCCACTTCTTTTAAAATATATCTCATCTATAACAGACGAAGACACCACGGACTACGGCAAATACCGAATTTTCAAAAGCAAAATTGACAAGCGCATTGCCAAACGCGCTCTACTGTTGGGGTATTGGTTTTTACATATTATGAAAAGTTTGAGCTAACGTTATTGTGCCTTGTTCACAACTGGTAATTATTTACGTCAGTGACTCAGTTGGGGTACTTCTCGCATTTAGTTTGTCCGGATCGGTATTTTTATACGAAAAGACACCACCATCCAACATATTTTCAGTATTTTTTGTTAAAATTGAGTTTGGTGGATTAATTTTGCTTTTGTGAAACTGGGAGATGCTCGTGATTTGGTTAAGCAGGGATCGAAAAAGTTTGCTGAACTCAGTTTGCTCAAATATGACTAAATATGGGAAATATTGATTACTTTTATTGTTTCAAAGGAAGAACCGCTGATAAATAGAAATCTCTTACATTTACATTTATTTTAATTGCCTAAATTAGCGAATACTAAGATATTTACTGCAACTCTAGGCCGATATCGCTTAGAACAATGGCGCTGACCTCAGTACCAGTATTCCCCTACTAAAATTTGCATAAACAATTTAAATTTACCACCTCATTAATGTGATACATATAAATATTAGCAACACTTTTAAGGAATATTTGATTATATTTAGGCAAAATATTTCATGAAACATACACGTTTTCGTGCCTCGTCACAAAATGGCTTCTTACACTACGAAGAAACAAAAGGGAAGAGAGCGATCTCTTTGCAAAAAAACAGAGATTGCAATTATATTCTAATATCACAATAATTGATTACACAGTCTTTGTAATTTTTCTGAGATAACATTTATGTTTCTCTACGAAGTCCGTTTTGGTATATTTGCGAAGTTATTCAATTTCATTTTTATCGCGTTATGTGGTGTACCACCACAAGGGCCTTCATGGTTCATGAGACCATGGTCGAATCCATAAAATAAATTACACCAGTAAACAACCGACTGATGACTATGCGGGTTCAATGCGCTAACAAAAATTACACACTGATCAGCGCACACGCAAGGCCGCAGAAAAATTCTCGAGAAAGTGATGTGCAGTGACTTCAGAAATGACGTCAAATTCCTCCTGGGCGACTTTAATGCACAGATGGGTAGAGAACAACGAGACAGGAAAACAGTCTGAGATTATCTAGCGCATTAATTTACTAACAAAAATGTCGACATCCCTCTAAAAAGACCCCAGAAGACAGAAAACCTGGCTCTGTGCAGTCCAGCAGTTAGGTGAGTTCCTAACTGACCATGTCGCAATCTCATACCCAGTACAGAAAGAGATCCACAATGCGCAGGTACGCAGGGAAGCCAACATCAACTCTGATCATTACCTCACACGTGTCAGAGTCAAATTAACCCCCAAAGAGAACTTTCATTAGGAAAAACCTCTTACCAAAATATGACACAAGAAAGATCGCAGAATATTGAGTGAAAGAAGCCTGGGAAAAATAACATGTAAATGACTGGCAAAACTTCCACCAGAAGAAGTATGGAAAAAGCATAAGCTGTCATTCCTCCGAAGAACACCATAAACACTTGGTGGGACGCCGACTGCGAGGATGTACTCATTACTAGGAAAGTTGCGTACCAGAAATACAACAGCAAAAAATCCACAGAAAATTTACAAGCTTTCAGCTAAACATAAAAAATAACCGAAGAAATTATCAGATAAGCAAAGAGAAAATTCATGAAAAGACAGGTGGATTCCATAGAGGAAAACTTCCGTAACTACAACACAAGAGTTTTCTTCAAGACGTTTGCAGTTCAAATCCGAGGATACACACCACCGAACCTCTGCTTCAGGAAAAGTGACGGAAAATTTTCACTGCCAAATCAAGATAACTGCCAGGTGCTAGAACAGCATTTTTCTCAGAATTTCTGAATTGCCCAGAAACCAGAGAGAGATTCCTAGAGGAAGAATCGACAGATAAGCACACAGACTCGCTACCTCCGACACAAGAGAAAGTACACAGACACATTCTCAAACTCAAAAACAATAGAACATCTGGTGAAGACGTTATCGTGACCGAACAACTGAAAAATCTCGGACCAAACTCACTTAGAAAACTCACACAGATTATCACAGACATCTGGACATCAGAAAAGTGCCAGATGACTGCAAATGCGAAATGATTCATCCATTACATAAAAAAAGACGACCGCACAGCCGTAAACAATTACAGGGGCATTTCCTTACTGCTTTCAGAATTCCTACTCAAAAAGAACACAGGACCAGCTGAAACACAAGATCGGCGAGTGCGAGGCGGGCTTTCGACCTTGTCGATCCTGCACAGAACAAATCTTCAATTTGGAGACGATGCTAAAAAGCGAAACCTTCAGAAATACTCCATGTGAGTGGTCACATGCACTTTCGTTGCTTTAAGAAAGCGTATGACTCCATTCGCCGCCAGTCATTGTTCAATATCCTATACGAACAAGGTTTGGACAACAAGACACTGCTACATATCAAACAGATACTGAGAAACACGATACCAAAAGTAAAATTTAGGGGGGGAATCTCTGAATCATTTGAGATCAGCACAAGCGTTCGTCAGTTAGTGGTCTTTCATCACTCCTCTTCAACCTATTGTTAGACGAAGTCATTAAGGAGTGGGAGAAAGAGCTGAAATAACAAGGATACTGGAAGCCACTGCGACTGGGACGATCCAAGGTTGAACTGGAGATTGGCTGTTTAGCCTTCGCGGGCGACCTGGCACTACTTGCAGAAAACGAAATCACAGCAATCAGGCAGGTAGAAGTACTTAGATAGTGCGCAGGAAAAGTAGGGCTACAGATCTCCGTCCAAAATCTCAGTTCTTCTGCACGTAATTCTACATACTGAATTTATACACAAAATATAGCAACATAAAAAGCGTAACGCATTTTAACTATATAGAGGTACTGCTAAAGCCGACAGGAAGGGAGTTAATCATGCAAAACACCAAGTTACTGAAGATGAACAGAGCCTTCTTCAAAACATAGTGTATCTACAACAATAAAGTCTGTGGATCTCCATCAAAATTCGTCAATACTGTAATCAAACCTCCAGTGCTATACGCCTGCGAGACACTGACACTACACACTTTGGGCGACCGGTTATCCAGTAAACAGTATTTAAGCGATCTTGGCTTTTGAAATATTTCTACAACAGTGTGATCACCCCACTACACACTATGTGTTCACTGCAAAATCAAGAAAAACTATCAAATATTTAATGTCTTGAACAAGCGAACGTTTACATTTTTGTATATATTTCTCCTGTAAGCATTGCACGTTTACTTATGTATTGTATGTAGCGCTCTAGTAGGTGCATAAAAAAGAGTTTGTTTTCGATTGCGACCGTTGTGTCAAAATTTCAAAGCAATCAGTGAATAATTTTTATGAGGTATACGATTTTGAACAAACGAAGATTTGAATTTTCCATTCTGGAAACATTCCCCAGGCTGTGGCTAAGCCTTGTGACCGCAACATCCTTCCTTCCAGGAGTCCTAGTTCTGCAAGGTTCGCAGGAGAGCTTCTGTGAAGTTTGGCAGGTAGGAGATGAGGTACTGGCAGAAGTGAAGCTGTGAGGACGGGACGTGAGTCGTTCTTGGATAGCTCAGATGGTTCCGTTGCAGATACCCTTCAAAGGCGCTGTTGGAGATACCAGATAACGAGGGCGAAGCACCAAGTGGAACCAGCTATATTTACTGAAGAACCTTTTAGTTGGAATTGCATCAGTGATTTACATTTTGATTAGTCTTTGATGCCACCTTTGTTGTTGTAACACTTAGTTACTAGAATTCTCATTTGTGCACCTTTCCTAAATGTAATCATGTAAAAAAAAAAATACATTTAAAAAAAGATGGTAGATCACTTGCCAGCAAAAGGCAATGTTCCCGAGTTCGAGTCTTGGTCCGGGACACAGTTTTAATCTGGCAGTAAGTTTCGTATCAGAGCACACTCCGCTGCAGAGTGAAAATCTCATTCTGGAAATGAAGATTTACATTTTCTTTTGTATAGATATACACTGAAGCGACAAAGAAACTGGTATAGACATACGTATTCAAAAACAGAGTTACGTAAACAAACTGGAAAAGGTGCTGCGGTCGGATACGTCTTTTGTCTGGCGTAGATATTAGATCGAGTGCTTCTGCTACAATGGCAGATTATCAAGATTTAAGTGCGTTTCAACGTGGTGTTATCGTCGGCCCACTAGCAATGGGACACAGCATCTCCGAGGTAGCGACGAAGTGGAGTTATACCCGTATGACCGTTTCGCGAATGTGTCTTGAATATCAGGAATACGGGAAAACATCAAATTTCCGTCAACGCTGTGACCGGAAAAAGATCCTGCAAGAACGGGACTAACGATGACTGAAGATAATCCTTCAACGTGGCAGAAGTGCAGCCCTTCCACAAATTGCTGCAGATTTCAATGCTGGGCCATAAACAAGTGTCAGCGTGCGAACCATTCAACGAAGCATATCGATATGGACTTTCGCAACCAAAGGCCCACTCGTGTACCCTTCATGACTCCACAACACAAAGGTTAATGTCCCACCTGTACCCGTCTGAACTGAAATTGGACTGTTGATGACTGGAAACATGTTGGCTAGTCGGACTAGTCTCGTTTTATATTGTATCGAGCCAATGGACTTGTACAGGTGTGGAGATTACCTCATGAATTCTTGGACTCTGCATTCAGCATGGGACTGTTCAAGCTTGTGGAGGCTCCGTAATGGTGTTGAGCGTGTGCAGTTGGACCCCTGATAGGTCTACATACGACTCTGACAGGTGACACGTGCGTATGCATCCTGTCTGATCAACCGCTCCCATTCATGTCCATTGTGCTTTCCGACGGACTGGGGCAATTCCAGTAGGACAATGCGACACCCCACACGTCCGGAATTGCTACAGAGTGGCTGCAGGAACACTGTTCAGAGTTTAAACACTTCCGCTGGCCTCCAAACGCCCCGCCAAGATCTAGCATATTTGGGATGCCTTGCAACGTGCTGTTCAGAAGAGATTTCCACCTCCTCGTACACTTACGGATTTATGGAAAGGCCCTGTAGGATCCATGTTGTCAATTACCTCCAGCACTACTCAGACATTAGTCGAGTCCGTGCCACGTTGTGTTGCGGCCCTTCTGCATGGTCGCGGTGGGCCCTACACGATATTAGGCAGGTGTATCACTTTCTTTGGCTCTTCAGTGTACTTGTTAACGACATTCTCATTGGTTTAACTTTTACTACTCTTATATTTCATTGTTATATAAATTCTTATGTTAAGTCTTATATTACATTTTGATGTTTATTCTTCAGTAAGGTTTGGGTCATTCCCCTGGATGACATTGATCGTTAATCTTTCGAAAGATAGATATTTCGAACGCAATGGGCATCTCGCGATGTCAGGTTTGCCACACTGACATTTCTTCATATGAATCTTACTCGAAGGAGAAAGGTTCTTAACGTTGCTGAAGATTCAACGTGTTGGCAATAATTTCTAGGCAAACCACGTATAACGAATATTGTTTTCGAATAATGGTGCGTGCAACTGATTATAAATCACGGCATCGATATTTACTGCGTTGCGTCTAGTCATGACATCTCTTTTCTGTACATTGAGCAATTCTTCAGTCTCTGAATGAAATGTTTTTTTTTTTTTTCTTCTGAAAAAGTATACGTCATACAGACTACATACCGGCATTCACTTCTTAGGAATTACTTTCTACGAACAAGTTGTATACTATCCACATCCATAACTGTCTTGTCGTGTTACGTAGGATCACTCTGTCCACCACTTTCTTTTATATTTTGTCAGTCATTCGCCTTTTGACGGGTTTGATGGGGCTTGGCTCTAATCCCCCCCTGTGACAACTTTTTCAATGTCAGAGTAGCAATTACATCCCACGTCCTCAATTATTTGGTGCATTTATTCCGATCTCTGTCTTCCACTACAGTTTTTACCTGAACAGTTGCTTCTAGTAGAATATAAACTATTTTCAAATGTCTTAACTGATGACCTGTCAGCTTGTCCCTTCCTCTTGTCTGTGTTTTCCATGTATCCATTTCCTCGCCAATTCAGCGGAGTATCTCCTCCTATCTCACCTTAAGAGTCCACTGATTCTCAACATACGTATGTAGCACCATATGTCAAATTTTTCGATTCTTTTCTGTTGTGGTTTTCCCACATTCCATGTTTCACCACCATGAAATGGTGTGCTCCAAACGAACATAATCAGAAATTTCTTCCGCAAATTGAGGCCTATTTTTGACAACAGTAGACTTCTGTTGTCCAGGAATGCCCTTTTTGCCAGGTCTAGTCTGTTTTTTGACTTCCTTCTTTGGTCCATCTTGCAAAATCTGCTACCTAGGCAGCAGTCTCCTTTACTACAGCTACTTCATGTTCCACAATTTTCATGTAAAGTGTCCCATTACCGTTACTTCATCTACTTCATGCTCCACAATTTTGATGTTAAGTGTCCCGTTATTGCCGGCCGTGGTGGCCGTGCGGTTCTAGGCACTGCAGTCCGGAACCGCGGGACTGCTACGGTCGCAGGTTCGAATCCTGCCTCGGGGATGGATGTGTGTGATGTCCTTAGGTTAGTTAGGTTTAAGTAGTTCTAAGTTCTAGGGGACTGATGACCTAAGATGTTAAGTCCCATAGTGCTCAGAGCCATTTGAACCATTTGTCCCGTTATTCTCATTTCTTCTACTTTTTATTACTTTAGTCTTTCTTCGATTTATTCTGAGTCCTCATTCTGCATTTGTTAGACTGTCGATTCCTGTAATTCTTCACTTTGACTGAGCATAGGAATGTCTTCAGCAAACCTTACCACTACTATCCTTTCGCTTTGTACATTAATCCCACTCCTGTACATTTCTTCGTTGTATAGATTGAATCCTATGAGGAGAGGACTTCATATCTGCCTTCCATCCTTTTGAATCTGATACTTACATTAGTACTATAGCAAAGAGAGCACGGCCCCACGTTCCATTATTGCCAAATTTATTCAAGATGGTGAAACCGAGATGGCGGCGATAGATGTGGCAATGTCGCAATGATGTCATGGTGGCAAGTTCAAATTTTGGGGGAAATAGGTCAACCTCTTCTTTGGAATTGGCACTAAACGAAGTAAGTCTGTGCTCAGCTGCTGGATAGGACGGACTTAAGTCTTTATTTTGTGTGCAATGTTTATTTAAGCAATTTCAGTTGTCATAGAGAGTAGCTCCACCAGGTGCGTTCATCGTGGGGTCCGAAGTCCAACTGACCTAGTATACACTACTAAAACTACAGGGTGAAGCCATCCCATTACCTCTCCTCCGAGGACGTAATCCAAGATGGCGGTCTGAGGAAAACTTGCGGGACAAAGACTCAGTCTATGTCCAACTGCTGGAGAGGAAGGAGTGAACTTTATTTATTTTCAGTGTGAAATTGGAACAGTTTATTTAGGATTAATTTCACGTAGTTTATATATTATGCTGATACAAAACACTCGCTCTGACGTGCTTGCGGTCGCAATAAATACCCTACAGACTTGCAAAGTACCAGTAAAGCGCCGAAATAATGCGGAACATTGATGTGCAGACACTCAAACAACTCGTAAATTGCGAACATAATGCATGTCAAACGCTCTGAATACACACTCAGTAATTGTAATCGAAATAAAGCATTGCACAGACTAAGGATATGTTCGCAAAATAAGGCAGTACATGTACAGACACGTTCACTGCTCGTAAAATTGGCAAAATTATGCATTCCTAACGCTCTGCAAACACGCTCACAATGCTTACACATCCGAAATAATGCACTGCACAAACACTCACTGAATGTAAAAACGCTTTCGAAATATTGTTAAGGAATTCGATCGGAACATATCACCGATCTGTTCCTCACAGAGAGCAAAGGCGGAATGATGACCAGATGTGTTGGCTCTCATGCTGGTCCAGTCTGTCCCACATGCCAGAGGTGTCTAGCCGCCCTCATGCTTACCTAGCTACCATGGATGATGCATCGACTTAGTGCCTGCGGATCCTGCGTTGGCCTAACTGCCAAACAAAATTTTATCTACCGACCCACTCTCGCAGGGGGAGCTAGAAGGTTATCAGTGTTATAGTGATGTCTCATGTCTATGTAAATAATAGCCAAGTCTCCCTCTGGATGCACCAAAGAAATCTTTTGATACGGTTTCGAAAACAGCTTACGAAAATATCCTAGAATAACACAGGATGCATTCTTTCTATCGATTCTAACGGGTAGCCTGTCCATTAAATATCAGCCCCTTCTCAGAAATAGTAAAGTACCACAAAAATAATTAACAGTCACTTTTGTTATAGGAACTTGCGTCATGTCTCAGCTGGCTTGCGTGGAAATTCCTGTCCTAACAGGACCTGTTTACAAAAGTATCATACAATAACACCGAATGCATTCTTGCTGATGGTCCTCACAAGGCCCCCTGTCAAAAATGGTTCAAATGGCTCTAAGCACTACGGGACTGAACCTCTGAGGTCATCAGTATCCTAAAAGTAGAACTACTTATATGTAACTATCCTAAGGACATCACACACATCCATGCCCGATGTAGGATTCGAACCTGCTACCGTAGCAGCAGCGCGGTTCCGGACTGAAGCGCCTAGAACCACTCGGCCACAGTGGCTGCAGGCGCACTGTCCATCATGTGTTACCTTTCCTGGAAATTGTAACGTGCTGCTTTCAACATATGTCTCAGAAACGGTCAACGTTTCGATCATGTTCTCACAACTAAAAGCCTTTACCATATCTGTGTGCATGCTTACGAAAACACCATTAATCAGAAAAGCTTTCTTGTTGTTTGGAAAGAGAGCATTGTCTAAGGACAGATGGAAAAATCAGAAGAATTACACAAATAGAATTCGAAGCTCTATCCTAGAGAAGAGAAAAATGGCTGGAATTTTTGGTGTCCTACAGCTGCTTGTCTGGAGATGCTCTCATGACAAAATGGCAGATGAGGGACAGCAACCAGACAGAAATGGATGGTCTGCTTCAACTTGTCCTTGAGCACTTGAGCATAGAAGACATCTCATTACTCTCAGAACTTTCCGTAGATACCTTGCTCCCATCTTGTTTGGAACAATCTGTAGAGGCTCCTACGGCGCAGCACAAAGGATGTATTGTGAATGAATGGAGCATTCTGACTGTCTCTTACTGAACTTACCCATCAAACTGCTTCTGCTGCTGCCGGTGTGGGAGCACTGTCCGCCATTTTCTTCTGCAGAGGCGACTGTTTTGTACAGATCGCCATGTTGCACTGACCATTGAACTTGGCGAAAGTGGTCTACAGATCGTCAAATGTGGAAAGACTGTCCACCAAATACATTACTTCGCTAGTGCTGAGCAAGGCTTGAATTTTTTGGCGTGAAACGCGCCAAACTACTGGAGCTGGTGTGGCAGCACTGTCGGCCATTTTCTGCAAACGAGACTTTAAGTGGCAAAACTAATTTGCACAAATCAGCCTATTGCACTGACAGGTGTGTTCAACAAATAATGAAATATGGAAAGACATTTCCTCAATTACACTGCGCTGCTACTGTCAAGGAAAGCTGGAATAGCCGGCCTGTGTGGCCGCGCGGTTCTAGGAGTTTCAGTCTGGAACCGCGTGACCGCTACGGTCGCAAGTTCGAATCCTGCCTGGGGCTTGGATGTGTGTGATGTCCTTAGGTTAGTTAGGTTTAAGTAGTTCTAAGTTCTAGGGGACTGATGACCACAGATGTTATGTCCCATAGTGCTCAGAGCCATTTGAACCATTTTTTGAAAGCTGGAATATTTCAGCATGAAGACAATCTCCAACCCAGCTATGTCACCACATACCATATCAATGTAGTAAACACACAATTCGTGTCCTGCGGCATACAAAATCACCACTTCAGCATCCTGTGTATAGCTGTCGATCACGAGACAGATGTACGTATACCAAGAAGACAGCATAAGCACATGCACCGTATATACTCCTCGGAGCACTAGATATTTCCTGCGAGATCTGGAGGTGATCCACCGCAGCAAATGGTCACAAGCCGTCGCCCCCCCCCCCCCCCCCCCGCACACACACACACTGGCCCAGCGGCGTGACGAGAACACTCTCTGACTATGGTCTGACTATCTGACTATGGTCACTTTCCACACTGTCGTACAAAGGCTGAGTCGGTTCCCCTTCGTTACTCTTTCTGATGCTGACCTTTTGGCTTCCTTTCTACACCCACCTCAAGACTCTGGGATTACAAGAACATACGTATTTTCACATGGTTTAATACAATATTATACCATTTACGTAATACTTCTCGATAGCAAACACATAGTAATATCACATCCATATCGCTTACACAGTATATTTCCGAAGATATCGACTGGGCATTATTTATCTAGAAATCCGAAACTTGAGGAAGGTGCAGAGGTGGAGCGCGCTGTAAGGCACGGAGAAGGAGAAACCTATCACGTCTGCAAAGACCTTTACGTGAAAACTTAAAAAAGTAGAGGAAACTGATAATTTCTCTCTCGAATACCGATGTCGGCGAAATAACAGATCCCAAATCATCCTTATAATTTACGAAGTCAACTAAGGTGTATCTCATTCGTAGAGAAACAGCTGACGTGTATTCCACCCGTCTTTCACCCGCTACATGCACACAACACACATCAATCTGTGTTCTCTCAACCAAATAAAGATGGTAAATGTTCAGAAGCAGTCAACTACAGAACTTACATGGGAGAGAATAATGGTCCAACGTAAACAAACGTCCACATTGAATCTCCTCAAATTTCCACAGAGAAAGCAGTAATCACGACGGCTGTCCAACACGTACTGAATATTAGTTCGCTATTGAGCCATCTAGAGGGCGACATGGTTAGGTCAGCTATATTCCAGTATCCGAACTGGCCTTTCCATTCGGATGGCACCTGCTATAAGCTGGAAGAGTGAGTCGCTCCTGCCACAGGCCACAGCCGCCACGTACTCCTCCCACACCAGGCAGAATCGTCCTAGAAAACCGGCCATACATATTTTATCACTGTACTTGCTATTAAATATTACGATTGCGGTCTAAATTGGACGACATTCGACAGTTAGCGAAGTATTACAAATACCCCCTGCTGACGTTTGTGGCTCATGAAATAGAAATAACCCTATTCGTTCTTATGATTTGACAAAATTTTCAAAGTAAAATAAATATTTCATTCCCTTTGCGACTGTTGCAGTATTCAACGTCTAACCCATACCTTCCTTATGACAAGACATATTTTCTTTGCATTTGCCAGAACACAAGCATGCTTTATAAGCCTGATGCTCAAGGTGAATCTAACACGTATCCCCTACTGCTATGCCTAGTACTTCACCAATAGCTGAATGCTGGCAATACAAAATAATACTGAGCGAAACCCAGCGATGGGTATACATGTCTCATAAGTTTTTCTTACGAGTGGTCCCACTGTGTCTCAGGAGAGGCGTTATTGTCCTACAGGCAGCCAGACGATAAAAACACGATCGCAACGACTATGTTACCGTGACAATCAGTCTTGGTTCTACAGCTGCCTACAGGTATCGCTAACGATATCATCGTTAAAAAATACACAAATTTTATAAATCGAGATATGGTGTTACTTCCAAATTAATTGGTTTTTCCACACAAATACCATGACACTGAATATAGACGGTGACCGCCAGAGTGTATACTAGTAGACCACCAGTGCGGTTACACTTCGGCGACTTTGTAAGCACATAATAAAATCACAACATTTAGGGAGTGATTCGACTAAGGAACCTTGTATGAAGCCAGTATTTGCAATTCACTCGTGCCGCTGGTAGATATTTCTCCACTATTTGTGATGCATTCTGCCTCGATGCCATGTCAGAGGTTCTGCAGTATATCCATTGAGAATGATCACACAAAATGGTAATACTGATTGAGGTTGTAAGAAACGTACACAGGCTTTTCAGATCTCTAGTGATACGCTTTCTGGTAGAAATGCTGTCTGCAATTTGGAATCAAGTCTTTCCATTCAGCCACACACCTGCGTCGGCTCATATGAAGAAGTCTTTTAATGGTTACAGCCGCTGGTGAATCACTTTCGTGGCACTCTCATATCTCGAACCGAGTCATCCTTTTCGAAACTGTCTGTTACAATGAAATTCCAGTGTGGTTTTAGATAGTATCTATGCATGTTGTAACAGCTCTTCAGACTCTGCCCTGCCATCTCTGCAGCTATGCGCAGGTGATCGTTCCAGTTGAAGTCGGTACTGTGCGGAAGTCAACCCACGTAAAAACAGGCTAAGCTGAGTTAGTGCGACAGGACCGCATTTTGACTGTTCGGTGGAAATGGGAACATGTTGCTGTAGCTCCACCAGCCCTGTACGTAAGGTCAGCACCAAACAAAACCCACTCCTGTAACTCAATGTCATACAGGTACTGCAGTCCGAAGCAGATCTACATCCTCCAGGGTGCATTCACATCTATCAACCCAACATTCTATCATCATTGTTCTGTATCATCCAACAGAGATAAAATTACGAACTATAAAAACCCTGCTAACTTCATCCGATAGAGAACTCGATATGATTTTTGCCGCATCTCTCTCTCTTGATACTTCAGAAACAACCGTATGCATGCCAGCATCGAACATATGCGGTGATCCTATTGAATATACAGGTACTGATCCATTTGACAGACCAGCGTATAAAGTGTCACGCCCGTACTGGCAAGGGTGTTTACGGATGCCATGAAGAGTACAGGGTGCAGCCAACTGCAGGTGGTGCCTCATGTCAGTACCAATAACGTGTGTCGCTTTGGATCGGAGGAGATACTCTCTGGTATCGGGTGGCTAGCGTAAATAGTAAAGACTCACAGTCTTGCTTGCGAGATGAAGCCGGAGCTCACCTTCTGGAGCATTGTCGATAGAATAGACTGTGGTCATTTGTGCAGAGCCGAGTGGTGGGTCTGAATCAGAGATTCAGGCGGTTCTGTGACCGTGTAGGCTGCAGATTCCTTGACGCGCCATTGGGTGGTGAGTTTCCTCGTTCCTCTTAATACGTTAGGAGTCCATTACACACAGGATGCGGCTAAGCGAGTTAACGGGACTGGGCGGTTTCTTCGGTTAGAAGGTCTCAGGAAACAACAGAAAGGGCATCTTTCTAAAAGGTGTCAGGTAAAACACAGTAAGATAGTTGCAGAAACGATCGGTATTGTAGTTGTAAATTGTCGTAGCTCTGTTGGGAAAGAACCTGAGCTACAAGCCCTAATAGAAAACAATGAAGCCCAAATATTTATAGGTACGGAAAGTTGTTTAAAGCCAGAAATAAGTTCAGCCGAAAATTTGCAAACGACCTAACAATGTTCTGACAGAATAGATTAAATACAGTTAGTGGAGTAGTATTTATTGCTGTCAGAAGTAACTTACCCTGTAGCGAAATTGAAGTAGATAGTTCCTGCGGAATGGTCTGGGTAGAGGCTATATTTGACAATCTGACTAAACTGTTAATTAGATCGATTTACCGACCCCTCAACTCAGAAGATGTAGTTGCTGAACAGTTCAAACAAAACTTGAGTGTCATTTCAAATAGGTACCCCAATCACACAATTATAGTCAGTGGTGACCTCAGACTACGCTCGATATGCTGGAAAAATTACACCTTTAAAGCTGGCGGCAGGCATAAAACGTCATCCGAAATTGTACTGAGTGCTTTCTCAGAAAATTATTTTGAATAATTAGTACATGAGCACACTCGAAGTGTAAATGGTTGCGAAAGCGTACTTGACCTCTCAGCAACAAACAATCATGGAAAAATAGGGAGTATCATGAGAGTTAAAGTCATTAGCGACGACAAGGCAGTTGCTGCAAGGCTGAATACCGTAACACCCTCAGCCATCAAAAAGAAACACAAAGTACATTTATTTAAAAAAGCTGATAAAAATGCTCTTAACGCCTTTTTAAGAGACAGTCTCCGCTTCTCCCATTCTGATCATGTAAAAGTAGAAAAGATGTGGAATGATTTCAGAGAGATAGTATCGACGGAAAGAGTAAGATATATACCACATAAATTAATAAGTGATGGTAATGATCCCTCATGTTGCACAAAACGTGTCAAAACAAAAAAGAATGCGAAATTTAAATGAACGCAAAATCTGATCTATATTAACGAAACAGGAGACAATCTGAGTATCCGTCTTAGATTATTTGCAGAAGATGATGTCATTTACCCTCTTGTAAAGTCATCAGATGACCAAAACGAATTGAAAAATGATTTAGATAGATATCTGTGTGGGGCGAAAAGTGGCAATTGACCCTGAATTATGAAAAGTGTGATTTTATTCATGTTGTTGTGGTCTTCAGTCCTGAGACTGATTTGATGCAGCTCTCCATGCTACTCTATCCTGTGCAAGCTTCTTCATCTCCCAGTACGTACTGCAGCCTACATCCTTCCGAATCTGCTTAGTGTATTCATCTGTTGGTCTCCCTCTGCGATTTTTACCCTCCACGCTGCTCCCTAATACTAAATTGGTGATCCCCTGATGCCTCCTAGATGCCTCCTACCAACCGATCCCTTCTTCTAGTCAAGTTGTGGCACAAACTCGTCTTCTCCCCAATCCTATTCAATACCTCCTCATTAGTTATGTGATCTACCCATCTAATCGTCAGCATTCTTCTGCCAGCATTCCCCTGCCAACATTTCGAAAGCTTCTATTTTCTTCTTGCCTAAACCATATATCGTCCATGTTTCAATTCCATGCATGGCTACACTGTATACAAATACTTTCAGAAACGACTTCCTGACACTTAAATCTATACTCGATTTTAACAAATTTCTCTTGTTCAGAAACGCTTTCCTTCCCACTGCCAGCCTATATTTTATATCCTCTTTACTTCGACCATCCTCAGTTATTTTGCTTCCTAAATAGCAAAACTCCTTTACTACTTTAAGTGTCTCATTTCTTAATCTAATTCCCTCAGCATCACCCGATTTAATTCGACTGCATTCCATTATCTTCGTTTTGCTTTTGTTGATGTTCATCTTATATCCACTGTCCTTTCCGTTCAACTGCTCTTCCAAGTCCTTTGCTGTCTCTGACAGAATTACAATGTCATCGGCGAACCTTAAAGTTTTTATTTCATCCCCATGGATTTTAATACCTACTTCGAATTTTTCTTTTGTTTCCTTTACTGCTTGCCCAATACACAGATTGAATAACATCGGGGAGAGGCTACAACCCTTTCTCACTCCCTTCCCAACCACTGCTTCCCTTTCATGTCCCTCGACTCTTATAACTGCCATCTGGTTTCTGTAAAAATTGTAAATAGCCTTTCGCTCCCTGTATCTTACCCCTGCCACCTTCAGAATTTGAAAGAGAGTATTCCAGTCAACATTGTCAAAAGCTTTCTCCAAATCCACAAATGCTAGAAACGTAGGTTTGCCTTTTCATAATCTAAATTCTAAGATAAGTCGTAGGGTCAGTATTGCCTCACGTGTTCCCATATTTCTACGAAATCAAAACTGATCTTCCCGGAGGTGGGCTTCTACCAGTTTTTCCATTCGTGTGTAAAGAATTCGCGTTAGTATTTTGCAGCCGTGACTTACTAAACTGATAGTTCGGTAATTTTCACATCTGTCAACGCCTGCTTTCTTTGGGATTGGAATTATTATATTCTTCTTGAAGTCTGAGGGTATTTCGCCTGTCTCATGTATATTGCTCACCAGATGGTGCAGTTTTGTCAGGACTAGCTCTCCCAAGGCCGTCAGTGGTTTTAATGGAATGTTGTCTACTCCCGGGGCCTTGTTTAGACTCAGGTCTTTCAGTGCTCTGTCAAACTCTTCACGCAGTATCGTACCTCCCATTTCATCTTCATCTACTTTCTCTTCCCTTTCTATAACATTGCCTCAAGTACATAGCCCTTGTATAGTCCCTCTATATACTCCTTCCACCTTTCTGCTTTCCCTGAGCTCTTGATAATCATGCATGTGGTTCTCTTTTCTCCAAAGGTCTCTTTAATTTTCCTGTAGGCAGTATCTATCTTACCCCTAGTGAGATTAGCCTCTGCATCCTTACATTTGTCCTCTAGCCATTCCTGCTTAGCCATTTTGCACTTCCTGTCGATCTCATTTTTGAGACGTTTGTATTCCTTTCTGCCTGCTTCATTTACTGCATTTTTATATTTTCTCCTTTCATCAATTAAATTCAGTATTTCTTCTGTCACCCAAGGGTTTCTACTAGCCCTCGTCTTTTTACCTACTTGATCCTCTGCTGCCTTCACTACTTCATCCCTCAAAGATACCCATTCTTCTTCTACTCTATTTCTTTCCCCCATACTTGTCAATTGTTCCCTTATGCTCTCCCTGAAACTCTACACAACCTCTGGTTTAGTCAGTTTATCCAGGTCCCACCTCCTTAAATTCCCACCTTTTTGCAGTTTCTTCAGTTTTAATCTACAGTTCATAACCAATAGATTGTGATCAGAGTCCACATCTGCCCCTGGAAATGTCCTACAATTTAAAACTTGGTTCCTAAATCTCTATCTTACCATTATGTAATCTATCTTAAACCTGTCAGTATCTCCAGGCTTTTTCCATGTATACAACCTTCTTTTATGATTCTTGAACCAAGTGTTAACTATGATTAAGTTATGCTCTGTGCAAAATTCTACTAAGCGGCTTCCTCTTTCATTTCTTCCCCCCAATCCATATTCACCCACTACGTTTCCTTCTCTTCCTTTTCCTACTATCGAATTCCAGTCATCCATGACTATTAAATTTTCGTCTCCCTTCACGATCTGAATAATTCTTTTATCTCATCATACATTTCTTCAATTTCTTCGTCATCTGCAGAGCTAGTTGGCATATAGACTTGTACTACTGTCGGAGGCATGGACTTCGTGTCTATCTTGGCCACAATAATGCGTTCACTATGTTGTTTGTAGTAGCTTACCCGAACTCCTATTTTTTTATTCATTATTAAACCTACTTCTGCATTACACCTATTTGATTTTGTATTTATAACCCTGTATTCACCTGACCAATAGTCTTGTTCCTCCTGCCACCGAACTTCGCTAATTCCCACTATACCTAACTTTAACCTATCCATTTCCTTTTTAAATTTTCTAATCCACCTGCCCGATTAAGGGATCTGACATTCCACGCTCCGATCCGTAGAACGCCAGTTTTCTTTCTCCTGATAACGACGTCCTCTTGAGTCGTCCCCGCCCGGAGATCCGAATGTGGGACTATTTTAACTTCGGAATATTTTACCCAAGAGGACGCCATCATCATTTATCCATACAGCAAAGCTGCATGCCCTCGGGAAAAATTACGGCCGTAGTTTCCTCTTGCTTTCAGGTGTTAGCAGTACCAGCACAGCAAGGCCGTTTTGGTTAATGTTACAAGGGCAGATCAGTCAATCATCCGGACTGTTGCCCCTGCAACTACTGAAAAGGCTGCTCCCCCTCTTCAGGAACCACACATTTGTCTGGCCTCTCAACAGATACCCCTCCGTTGTAGTTGCACCTACCGTATGGCTATCTGTATCTGTTATTCATATGAGCACTGAAAGAAATCCGCTAAATTTCGATTAAGCGATAAGTCACACAAACCTGAAGGCCGTAAATTCAACTACGAACTTAGGGATTACAAATACAAAGAATGTAAATTGGAACGATCATGTAGATAGTGTACTGCATGTAGATAGAGTACTGCTTTGCGGTGTGGGATCCACATCAGGTGGGACTGACGGACGGCATCGAAAAAGTTCAAAGAAGGCCAACTCGTTTTTTTTTTTGTTTTTTTTTATCGATAAATAGGAGAGATAGTGACACAAACATGATACGGGATTTTGAGTGGCAATCATTCAAACAAAGGCGTTTCTCGTTGCGATCGAATCTTCTCATGAAATTTCAATCAGCAGTTTTCTCCTTCGATTGCGGATATGTTGTGTTGGCACCAACCTACATAGGGAGAAATGATCGTCACGATAAAATAAGAGGAAACAGGGCTCGCACAGAAAAATCTCATTTCTCGTTTTTCCCACGCGCCGTTCGAGAGTGGAACGGTAGAGAGACAGCTTGAGGTGGTTTATTGAACCCTCTGCCAGGCACTTTATTGTGAATAGCAGAGTAATCATATAGATTTAGATGTAGATGTACTTGCTGGTTGCCCATCGTACCACCCTCCAGTCACTTGTCTGTTAGAAACTCGACTATGGGTGCTTTGTTTATGTACCTGCACGTCCATACCTCTTACGCCGTCTCAACACTGTCGACCATAGTGGGATCCGTTTTGCCACTGGCGCCTTCCACACTAGCCTAGTTGAGATTCTGTGTGGCCACCTATCCTCTACCACCTTCTTCGATATGTCCTTAAATCTGCAGTATGGGACGCGTCCCTCTTCTGTGTTACCTCCTGGAATCCGCTTTCGGCACTGGCTGCGGTGGCTTAACTTCACACTATCTGCAACTTCACCGAAGGATGTGAACCCTTCAACACCTTTGCTCTGTGAAGCGGCCCATGTTAACCTTGGCCTGCATTCGCTTCCTAAGGACATTACTTCAGCCTCGCTCTATTGTCTTCAGTTTCAAGACCTTCGCATGGAACTTCGTGATTGTACCTTTGTATACACTGATGACCCTCGCACTGACAGTGGGCTTGGGTGTGCCTTCGTTGTTGGCACCTGTGTCTTTCGATATCGGCTTCCGGCACACTGCTCAGCATTTACAGCCGAGCTCATCACCCTGTATCAGGCCACGGAGTACATCCGGCGACACAGCCTTTTCAATTGTGTCCTCTGCTCAGACTCACTCAGCGCCGTTCAAAGTCTATGTGCGCGGTACACCGCCCATCCCTTAGTGCATGGGGTCCAGGAAAACTGTTACTTGCTCACTCTTAGTGGAGCCATTATGATGTTTCTGTAGGTTCCTGGTCATGTCGGTCTGCCAGGAAATGAAGCTGCTACCAAGGCGGCAGTCCTCGTACTTCAGCCCGCTAGTTCCTGTATTCCCTCCGATGATCTCTGTGTTGTCGTTTGTCAGAAGATGGTGTCCATTTGGCATCGCGAATGGTCTTCCCTTCACGGAAATGAGCTCCTGCTTACTAAGCCTCTCACAGCGGCTTGGACAACCTCTTCTCGGCTTTCCTGCCGGAAGGAGGTCATTTTAACTAGACTGAGTATTGGGCACTGCCTTTGTACCCGTCATCATTTGATAACTGGCGATACCCCACCACTTTATACACATTGCACCCAAGTTTTAACTGTCCGCCACTTCCTGACGGAACGCCCATTTTTTTTAACCGTTTACATTCCTGCTTGGGCTTGCCGTCTGAGTTATCGGTGATTTTACCAAATGACCTTGGGCTGCCGACCGCGTTTTATTTTTTATCCGCCAAAGCAATCTGTTTCTGTATGGTTCCTTTTCAGCCCTTTCTCCATGTTCCTGTTTTTACCTGTCTTCTCTTAAGTCAATTGGGACTGATGTATAGTCGTTTTTTAACTCCTCTCTGTCTTCGTGTCCTATAGTTTTGACATGGGAGCGTAATACCCCAGTTTTTGTTTGAGCCCTAATGCAAAACAAAACCAATACCAAACACGGAAGGTGTTGTCCCATCACCAAGACTCTTTCTCACAATGTTAGTCAGTCATTATGTGGTAATGAACAGGGTACCAGAGGATGGATGGGATTGAAAAGAAACCGTCAGTGTACTGTAATAATAGGCATCGCAGTTGGCAATGCGAAGAATTTTAGAAATTTTATCCTAATTTCAACACAGACCAATGACATGGCTGCATGGTTCCCAGATTCTGTAATATCGCTAAAAAGCCCCTCCTCTACTTTGCGAGAACCATTGCGAATGTAGATAGATGACTATGCAGCACATCTGTTCGTTGTTAATTCTCCAACATACACATCAAAGTATACCAGACAGCAATCTACATATTTCTTGCACTTTGAGCATAGTACGTAATTTACGATTTTTCTCTATGTGGATGAAAGTCACAGGGCATTGTGACATTCTTAGGATCAAGTTAGAGATTGAAAGATCTCCTTGCATTGTCTTTGGCGAACCCATCCTGCAGCATTGTCACCAATTTCTTCTGCAACTGACCAGAAGTAGACTGCTACATTCCGCATCTTGTGAAGTAATGGAGCGTGCTGAGTAAGTAACTGCTGTTCCTCAGCCGTCCTAGTGCACAAGGTTTCTCCAGATGCGCCCACGTCGAGGATATTAGCACCCCTTACCGGTGTATAGTAGTAGATATGAAACTGTTGTGATGTAATAGCAGATGGTTAAGAAGAACAAGGAACAGGTGGTTTTCATTCATAATGTGGCTTCGGACCGATGGATTTCTAAGGATTTCATGCAAATCAACTACGCTATCAATTCTGAAGTATTGTTCTAGTGCCTTGGATCAGTACCAATAAGGTATTTGTAAGAGATAACATAAAGACATACACTCCTATGACTACACGGTTTTGCGTTCAAAACAGGCTATAATGTTAGATCGTTGCACTTTCTATCCTATTAGTTGTGTGGAATGGTTCAAATGGCTCTGAGCACTTGGGACTTAACGTCTGAGGTCATCAGTCCCCTAGAACTTAGAACTAATTAAACCTAACTGACCTAAGGACATCACACACGTCAATGCCCGAGGCAGGATTCGAACCTGCGACCGTAGTTGTCGAGCGGTTTGTGTGGAATGCAACGCTGTTAATATTGCAATGTAAGAAATATATTTCAAGCACATAATTCCTTCCTGCAGGTTCCTCTATGATAAACTATGGTGACAAATAGTAAAATGAAAAAACTACTTCTTTAAAACATTGATTCTGTGTGATACGTGCACTATATAGCTTTCCAGAGGTTTATAATGTCCACTGTTCACATCCGATCACGGTTCAACGGTTCAGAAATTGTAATATGCTCGCATCACTCCTATAAAATGATCGTTAGTAACGGAGAATACCTCTTACAAGGAAACAGATAAACGCATAGCAGCGGCGTTTAACATGTTAAATTACACATCATGCCGCAACTAGCTTTGTAAACTGGATACCTGTCAAGGATGTGTATACACGGGGATTGCAGTACCTCACAAACACCTGTCGCTAACTTAGAATCACCTTAGTTATGAAACTGAAGTTCGATTTTATACCCAAGATGCGACAAAGGAATGGAGTACATAACATAAATCTTCGTTCATTTAGAAGAATGTGTCGAAACAGGGCGGTCACGTTTCATCACACATGAGATGGAAGTCCTCTGATGATTGACAGGTTTGCTTTAACGATCGCAAGTAGACAGTGCTCTAAGTCACCAACAGAACACACCGTTGTATACGAGTCGAATGCAGGCTTTGACACACAACTGATGCATACTGAAAGAACAACGAAAAAAAAGATCAAATGACCTCCAGCAACATCTCCCCCTCTCTCTCTAGAATGCACCATCAGTCCACCATTAAACCGTACCTCACTACAAACGATCGCTCCATCCACCCTGTGCCATCCTTTAACACATGTGCAAGTATGTTTAGGGACATATGGTTCTCTGTTATTCCAAGAAACCATCAATGACAGCAGTCACTTCTCGTGTATCACTCTTGCTTCAATAGACATACAGTGGAATGCTGCCTCGACAAAAGACTTGACTGTTTCCCTGGTTCCTGGTACTTCCATATCAACGTTTTCTCGTTTTCCTCTTGCTGTCGTATACTTGTTCCCATGTACAAGAATTGTTCTACGACAACCAGAAAACACGAAAGTACTTCCTAATTTCCGCTCATTTCAGTGTATTTTCCTTCAATTCATATGCATTTACCTTCATTTCTCGCAACTTACCGATTTTATGTCACTTCTAAGCATGCAATCACTTCTCATTCCGTGTTCTAAAATTAATAGTTTATGTAGCACAGCTGCCAAAACCTAGCGCAAATGCACTATTTTTCTGGTCGGTCGGCATAATATAGCACTGTACTCGAATGCTTCCAGTCACTCACAGCCATCTATTCTACAGTTGCTGTGCGTTTGTTTTGTTTTGTGTACTCTGTGTTTGTGCATTGCGTGTTTACTACAGTATTATGGTATGTGATGAGAGAGCTTCATGCTGAAACATTCAACCTTTTGTCGACAGCAGCAGAGCAGTGAAATTGAGGAGCGTCATTCCACATTTGACAATCTGTAGACCACTTTTGCAGGGTTCAACTGTCAATGCAATATGGCTATCTGTACAAAATAGTTTTGCTACTGAGTCTCATCTGCAGAAAAAAAATGAAGGACAGTGCTCCCACACTGGCTGCAGCAGACGTTTGATGAGTAAATTCAGTAAGATCCAATCAGAATGCTCCATTCGTTCACAAGACGTCCTTTGTGCTGCATCATAGGAGCCTTTACATACTCGTTCGACCAAAATGGGGGCAAGATATTTACATAAACTTCTGAGAATAACATGATGTCATTTTTGTTCAAGTGCGCAAGGACAAGTTGAAGCAGACCATCCATCTCTGGTGGGTTGTTGTCTCTCATCTCCCACTGTGTCATTAGAACATCTCCAGACCAGCAGATGTAGAACACCTAAAATTCCAGCTATTTCTCTGTTCTGTAGGACAGTGCTTCGAATTCTGTTTGCATAATTCTTCTGATATTCTTGTCTATGATTAGACAGTGCTCTCTTTCCAAACAACAAGAATGCTTTTATGTTTAACAGTGTTTTCGTAAGCATGCACAGATATGATGAAGGCTTTTAGTGGTGAGAACATGAGCAAAACGTTTACCGTTTCTGAGACGTAAGTTGAAAGCAGGACATTATGATTTCTGGGAAGGGTAACACTTGATGGACAGGGTGCATCGTTAGGACCATCAGAAAGAATGCATTCGGTGTTACTGTATGATATTTTCGTAAACAGGTCCTGTTAGGACATGAATTTCCATGATGACAAGCTGTGAGATCACCAAAGTTCCTACAGGAAAAGCGACCATTAACTATGTGTACAGCGCTTTACTATTTCTGGGAAAGGACTGATATTTAATGAATAGTCTGTCCCATCATAATCACTAGGAAGGACGCATCCTGTGATTTTCTGGGTTATTTTTGTAAATATTTTCCATACCACTGCTAAAGATTTCTATAGTGCGTCTGGAGGGAGACTTGGCTGTTATTTATGTAGACATCAGGCATCACTGTAACACTGACAACCTTTTAGCTCCCCTATGAGGGTGGGTCCCTAGACAAACATCTTGTTTGACAGTTAGACCGGCACAGGATCCGCAGGTACGAAGGCAATGTATCAGCCATGGTAGCTCGGTAAACATGTGCATGGCTAAACGTGTCTCGCATGTGGAACAGATCGGACCAGCATGAGCGCCCAACACATTAGGTCATCATCCCACCTTGGACTTCTGCGAGGAACAGTTCGGTGATATATTGCTGTCGAATTTATGAACAATAGTACAAAAGCGTTTTTACATTCAATCAGTGTTTGCGCACTGCATTATTTCGGCTGTGTAGGCATTGTGAGCGTGTTTTGAGAGCGTTATACACGCATAATTCTGCGAATTTTACGTATAGTGAACTTGTCTGTACATGTACTGCCTTATTTTACAAACATGTCTGTAGTCTGTGCAATGCTTTATTTCGACAGTTTACAATTACTGAGTGTGTTTGCAGATCATTTGCCATGCATTATTTTTACAATGTATGAGTTGTTTGCGTGTCTGTATTGCATTATTTCGGTAATTTACGAGTCGTTTGCAGACTGTAGGCTATTTATTGTGACCCCGAGCACGTCATAGTGAGTGTTTTGTGTCAGTGTGATAAATAAACTACATGAAATCCATCCCTAAATAAACTGTTGCGACTTCCCACTAAAAATAAATACACTCTTTCCTCTCTAGCATCTGGAGACAGATTGAGTCCTTTTACCACTAATTCTTCCCCAGATCGTCATCTTGGATTATATCATGGGAGGTGAGATGTGATTGAACAAAAGCACTCTGTGGTGGCTGTACTGTGTACTAGGTCAGTTCGACTCCAGACCCCCACTGAGAACAAACTGGACGGAGCTAATGCCTATGATAACAGAAATTGTTTAAATAAACAATGCATGCAAAATAAAGACTTACGTCCATCTTATCGAGCAGCTGAGCACTGACTGAGTCCTTTTCCAGGCAATTCCCACTGCTCAGGAAGAAGTACGAGATAAGACCAGTATTACTGACGAGATATGCTACAGGAATTTCATTGACAACCATTTCATATAACCTTCTCATTTATTCGTGTATCTATCTTCTATGGATATCGGTAGGCAAGTGAAAAAAAAAGAAAAAAATTAAATAAAAACAATAATCGGGTTTCGAAAACGGGCGCCAAAGTGTGATGCGGCAACGCTAGTCACTGTGCCACTATTCCGCTTGAACTTGTTGCGCTTTAAAATACACATAAAGTACATCAAAAACTTGGACCGCCTTTTTCTCAGAAAAGATCGATTGTCAAGGGATAAAACTAGAAATGAGTTCATTTATTTTGGCTCCTCTCCCACTGAGCGACGTTTCTGGGATATCGAGTTGTGGCACTTGCCGTGTTCTTCTTGTAAGTCTCAAATAAACGTTACCTTTTCTTCGAATAGGAGTAAGGCCCAAGCTAACATAATCTAGTATGATTATTCTCAGTTATGGTTTTGCAGACACCCTTACATAAACAGAGCAACGCAACATTTAATTTAATATATGTAATACGTCAGTATTGCCTAAGGTTAATCTTCCTGTTGGTGAATTCAACTTCAGTCCTCCTAACAACAATAAAACTTTGCCGGATAAGCAACACAGGGGCTCACATACATGCTTTCATATACGAGCTCGTTTATGGTTTGCTAATAATTTACCAATCCGAAGAATGTTCTTTGTGGACATCTACTATGAGAGGATACTGTTTTTAATAAAGAAGGCCTGATTAACATTAGGTAAGATCATTTACACATATATTAGTTTAATTACTTCCACGCAGGCGTTGTTCTACTCCTCATGGGTGGTGACTTCGACTACCAGTTAAAATTAGTACCTCAATTAATTAAATTAACAAAAGCAGCGAATCTGAAATGAAGATATATTTGTGTTAATTTTATAATTTTTTGTGTTACAAAATTAACGAAGTTCAAACAGATTAAGGATGCTCAAAACACATAAAACTCTCACCCGAGTCGTACAGTGATTAGTTCGTTCACGTACATTTTGAATAGCATAGGAAATGTAAAACCTATTTGATGAATGATATATCGGCTGGCTAAATCCAATTACGAATCAGAAACAACACATAAACACGAAATTGTTAAGACTTTCCTGGTCACTTGTTGACAAACCACCTGTTGACTTCTGTCTCGGGTTGTTCGGCCGCGGTGGAAGGTGAAGGTTTGACAAAGACAGCCACTTGTTCTGGCGAAACGGCAGAAAAGTCATCAAACAAACGTCGGCCGAAGAACCCGAGATGGAAGCCAACAGGCAGTTTGTCAACACTAAAACGAGTATACATTCGCACTGAAAGCTGTAGCTAGAAACGTATTACCTTGTATTGCTGTGTAGGTGCATAGAGAGGAGTTGCATCTGCTTGATATATTTATTTCGTCAATACAAGCGAACTGTTGTTTTCATGCATGGCTCTCTCTCTTTTTCTCTCTCTCTCTCTCTCTCAGTATATGTTAAATAAGTGCCGGCCAAAGTGGCCGTGCGGTTAAAGGCGCTGCAGTCTGGAACCGCAAGACCGCTACGGTCGCAGGTTCGAATCCTGCCTCGGGCATGGATGTTTGTGATGTCCTTAGGTTAGTTAGGTTTAACTAGTTCTAAGTTCTAGGGGACTAATGACCTCAGCAGTTGAGTCCCATAGTGCTCAGAGCCATTAAATAAGCCACACTTATTACCACTTCATGTCAGTCACGAACAAATCACACCTACCCCCTGAGAAGCCGAAATGAAATAGAGTGAAACCTAGATTTCCTTCAAAGCAAGCAAGCCATTTGTGACATCCATGCCTTCGCTAGACGTTGGCCGAGGGGTACACGCTTCAGAGACCTCAGGTAGGTACTCGGTGTAGACGAAGCAGCCTTGGATACGCTGAAATAGATCACATATAACAGCAAAGGTCGCTCCCAAGACGAAGCTGCTGGAAAACAGAATATAAGGAGAGTGGCTGATTAAAATGGATACATCTACATCTACATGGATACTCTACAAATCGCACTTGAATGTCTGGCAGGGGCTATTATTGCGCTGTAGAACAGCGCTCGGAAAAAAACGAACACCTACATATTTCCGCAGAGCTCTGATTTCCCTTATTTTAGTTCAAATGGTTCAAATGGCTCTGAGCACTATGGGACTTAACTGCTGTGGTCATCAGTCCCCTAGAACTTAGAACTACTTAAACCTAAGTAACCTAAGGACATCACACAGAGCCATGCCCGAGGCAGGAGTAGAACTCGCGACCGTACGGTCGCGCGGTTCCAGACTGTAGCGCCTAGAACCGCTTGGCCACTTCAGCTGGCCTTATTTTAGTATGACAATCGTTTCTCCCTATGCAGGTCGATGTGAACAAAATGCTTTACCATTCGGAGGAAAAATTTGGTGTTTGAAATTTCGTGAGAAGATTCCGCCGCAAAGAAAAACGCCTTTGTTTTAATGCTGTCCACCACAAATCCGGCATCATGTCTGTAACACTCTGTAACCTTCCACACTGTATCGCTAGTATCACTAAAACTCTCTTGTGTGATAGATTTCAAGTAATTTAGGTGTGTAAATATAGTTATATGCAAGGACATGGTATCTCGCTCCGTTTATATCTCCGAAGCCAGATGGCGCAGAATTTCGTCCATCTTGACGTGAACGGCCGAGTAGGGGGTGCTCCGAGCAAAACTGATACGCGAGTTTCTTGGCGTCGAGCACACTTCTACTCTTGTTAGCCCCAAGAAGCTCGGAGTGAATGCGGCCCTCCCGTACCAGGGCGCGCTGAAGACTCGGCCACAGCGCTCAAGTTACCCGGCCGCACTCCAGCTGATTGCAGCGCCTCGCTGCGGTGACTGCGGCCGCGGGTTCACAACTACCAGCGGGCTACGAGTGTCGCCGCAGTTCTCAAGCATCATTCCCCCTCTCATAAACTTTAGAGGCTGCTTGAGAACTTGTCGCCTTTCGTAATGCGGCTTTAGCAGGGCCGACTGGGTGACGTTGACACCCGACCTGCTTTTGGACGCTTCTTATCAGTACTGTTACACGAGATTTATCATCTGCTGCTCGTAACTTGTTCTTGGCATAGGAATCGTAGGTTTCAAGTCATTAACCCTCCGTAACTTGCGCGAAAATTCGTAACATGATCACTCGCGTGGATGACAGGTGTCATCCACAAAGCAAGTGGTCTATTTGTATACTTTGAACGGTCTTTATGACTAATTTTATGATTTTTTTTATTAAATTAAATATAATACATTTAATTCGTTTTCCGCAGAAAGTAATATTTAGTTCTCTGTCTGCTAGTCTGATATTTAAATGGAAGGCGCAGGTCTCTGTTTTATTTGGGTTTGACACAGTCTCCATTTTTTGTACTACTGGTTTAGTACGTCTAGGTCAGCAGTTAGAATTCTTTCACCAACTTCTAGCCATTTGCTTTGAGTAGCTGTACCCATGTCATCAGCGTAGCAAAACTTACTTGTCTCAGTGTCTATCATATCACTGATAACTCTTGACAGGTCACTTACCTTCAAGAAACACCTGGAACTAACTAGCCAGAAATTGAAAACCCGAAACAACATCATCCAGAGATTAGTAAGTACCACATGGGGAGCGGTTGCAAATACATTACGTGTTGCAGCAACATCACACGTCTATTCCGTGGCAGAGTACTGTGCCCCTCTGTGGAGTAGGAGTGCCCATGTAAAGAAGATTGACGCCCAGATCAATGAAGCCATCAGGACAATAACAGGGACACTAAAGTCAACACCTCTAGAGTGGCTTCATGTCCTCTCAAACATCGCTCCCCCTGAAATTCGTAGACAGCAGGCAACAATTCAGGAATGGCAAAATATAAATCATGCAGATAAGGCAAGAGTACTACCGATAAACCAGGTACTAGATGACCGCTGTCGATATCGCCTTAAACCAGGAGCGCCAATATTGGAAGACAGAACACTTGCCCAAGGAAATGCCTATGACTGCCACAAATTCTGGAAAACCAAGTGGAACAATAGTAACATTAACCGACACAATATAGAGGACCCCAGCCAACAACTCCTAGGAACGCAGCCTCCTCGTAAAATCTGGTGCCAGCTTAACCGTGTGAGAACTGGACACGCGAGAATCCATGCTGTACAAATGGGGCGCAAATGATGACCCAATGTGTGACTGTGAAACTGACGAACAAACATTACAACATCTAGAACAAGACTGCCCACGGCGAAGATTCTGTGGTGACTGGAGAGATTTTGTGGAGGCCAGCCCTGCTGCCGTTAAATGGCTGTCACATTTGGACATAACTTCTTGACGAATTGTAGCTGTGATTACATTTCAACTTTGCTCAGATTTAATAATGACTGCTGTTTGTTCTGTTTATATTATTATGTATGCGTGTATATATATATATATATATATATATATATATATATATATATATATATATATATATATATATATACTCCTGGAAATTGAAATAAGAACACCGTGAATTCATTGTCCCAGGAAGGGGAAACTTTATTGACACATTCCTGGGGTCAGATACATCACATGATCACACTGACAGAACCACAGGCACATAGACACAGGCAACAGAGCATGCACAATGTCGGCACTAGTACAGTGTATATCCACCTTTCGCAGCAATGCAGGCTGCTATTCTCCCATGGAGACGATCGTAGAGATGCTGGATGTAGTCCTGTGGAACGGCTTGCCATGCCATTTCCACCTGGCGCCTCAGTTGGACCAGCGTTCGTGCTGGACGTGCAGACCGCGTGAGACGACGCTTCATCCAGTCCCAAACATGTTCAATGGGGGACAGATCCGGAGATCTTGCTGGCCAGGGTAGTTGACTTACACCTTCTAGAGCACGTTGGGTGGCACGGGATACATGCGGACGTGCATTGTCCTGTTGGAACAGCAAGTTCCCTTGCCGGTCTAGGAATGGTAGAACGATGGGTTCGATGACGGTTTGGATGTACCGTGCACTATTCAGTGTCCCCTCGACGATCACCAGTGGTGTACGGCCAGTGTAGGAGATCGCTCCCCACACGATGATGCCGGGTGTTGGCCCTGTGTGCCTCGGTCGTATGCAGTCCAGATTGTGGCGCTCACCTGCACGGCGCCAAACACGCATACGACCATCATTGGCACCAAGGCAGAAGCGACTCTCATCGCTGAAGACGACACGTCTCCATTCCTCCCTCCATTCACGCTTGTCGCGACACCACTGGAGGCGGGCTGCACGATGTTGGGGCGTGAGCGGAAGACGGCCTAACGGTGTGCGGGACCGTAGCCCAGCTTCATGGAGACGGTTGCGAATGGTCCTCGCCGATACCCCAGGAGCAACAGTGTCCCTAATTTGCTGGGAAGTGGCGGTGCGGTCCCCTACGGCACTGCGTAGGATCCTACGGTCTTGGCGTGCGTCGCTGCGGTCCGGTCCCAGGTCGACGGGCACGTGCACCTTCCGCCGACCACTGGCGACAACATCGATGTACTGTGGAGACCTCACGCCCCACGTGTTGAGCAATTCGGCGGTACGTCCACCCGGCCTCCCACATGCCCACTATACGCCCTCGCTCAAAGTCCGTCAACTGCACATACGGTTCACGTCCACGCTGTCGCGGCATGCTACCAGTGTTAAAGACTGCGATGGAGCTCCGTATGCCACGGCAAACTGGCTGACACTGACGGCGGCGGTGCACAAATGCTGCGCAGCTAGCGCCATTCGACGGCCAACACCGGGGTTCCTGGTGTGTCCGCTGTGCCGTGCGTGTGATCATTGCTTGTACAGCCCTCTCGCAGTGTCCGGAGCAAGTATGGTGGGTCTGACACACCGGTGTCAATGTGTTCTTTTTTCCATTTCCAGGAGTGTATATATATATTTGTATTGATATGTTATGAAAATTTGCGATGTCAATACCGCAATTGCACTGGTAAGGCCATACGATAAATAAATAAATAATAAATAATACATTTAATATTCGTACACAGTATAATATATTCTAACGTTTGAAACAGTTAGACCATTCGAAGAACAATACCTTCATCTGAATTACTGGTATTACATGGTCGCTCTTGTTGCTTACCGACGTACGGTTCTAAACTCAAAGTGTAAGCTGTTTTTACAACAACCAAAGCAAACACTTTTAACCCATACTTCGCTGGTTTGGTGGGGATATATTGCCTGAATGGAATGGGCAGTTTCCTCTAAATGCCCAAAGCTGTTCGTCAACTGTAAGATATTTTTGGCAATTGTTCGTGAATGGTTCAAGTACCTCTCTGATAGGAGCCAACTTGTCAGTCTCTTTGGGAACACCTCTATCATGGATATTATCAAATCCAAGTCACAGCAACAGAAACCTGAATCGGTTTTCACTTATGCGTAAATAACATGATTCAAGTCCGTTTCTCTTTGAGTTATCCCACACTTTTGATACACTCTTCCTACAACATCTTAAAGATATAGCAAACCAATAAAAGCTCTGATCTCTATCGCATCCCTTTCCCTAGAGAAGTTACCATGAACTTCACTGATGGATATATTAGGGCATGTTGCGATAATGCTTATTATGTTTTCATCCAAGAATAAATTCAGAATTTCTATTTCTTTTTTTATACGAGCTTGATTTTTGGTCCAGGCAAATGCGTAATAATATTACAACATCTGCTTCTAACAATGGTAGGATATTTATTTTTCCTCCAGTTAGTTATTCCATCTTTCCCTATCAGAAATGCATCCTCTAGTGTTACTTCTTCCTGTGACTCATATTCATCATTTCTGGCACTTCTTGTTCTGTTCGCGAATCATGACCGCTTACATGAACACAGTCCTGAGTCCCTGAGTCAGCGCTGTCACTGTGAGCATCTTCATCACTCAGCTCATTGAGCCATTCCAACCATACATTAGGATCTCTACTAAACTCTGTCAGAGGTTTTTTCGTCTTTGACATTTCTTTCACAATCTAAAAATAAAGAGAATACTAGGTAACACGGAAGGTAGCTGCAGGCAGTTTCAATAAGCCCGAATTTGCGCACATGAATGCTCGGTTGAATCTAGGAAAGCAATAAAGTAATACAGACTTACTTTGTTTCAGATTGCGGCAGCAGAGCTCGCGCGGACGACTGGTGTCCTCCAGACTATAATAATGTTTCATAAACAATGTATCTTTCGTAACTGAAAGCCAAAAATGATTGGAGCTAACTGCTGGAGAGCTAACAGAAAGGTACTGAAAATGGCGCGATCTCAATCCTGCCCTGTCAGACAAAATTGAGCGGGAAAGTCGTATGGATGACGAGTGTCATCCGTGCGAGCGACGGAGGGTTAACAAAACATCGATGCGATGACAATCGCTTCTCAGCTCCCCCCCCCCCCCCCTTCACTCTCGTTCTAACTTTGGCAGGTACCAACCTATACATTCTGAAGCCAGGTCTACAGGGAACTGAAGTGAAGTGGTGTATCGCGATTTGTTCGACGTACATGAGTTAGTAAATTACGTTAGAGAACGAATTTCGACACTTTAATTGATATAAACACACGGAACATTTTATCGAAATGTTGTACCCAACAAAGGCAACCTATAACAACGTTCGTGGTGTTGATTCTTTACACTCTGTGTGTGAGTGTGTAAGTGTGTGTGTGTGTGTGTGTGTGTGAGAGAGAGAGAGAGAGAGAGAGAGAGAGAGAGAGAGAGAGAGAGAGGGAAGGAGAGAGAGGGAGAGGTACAGAAAGTTGAAATTGGGGCGGGATAAAATACCGAGACCTACGAGTTAAACGGAAATGGAATAGAGTATGACATCAACACTAAAATGTTATCTGTCATTCAATACTTATTGTTATAGGAATTGTGAGAAACACCCATTTCTTTCTTCTCGGAAAGGTCTTTCGTGCGAAAGGCAACTCGCGTTTTTCTCGCTTGCCATCATGAGAGCCATACAACATGGCGTTCCCTTTGTGCAGTATTTCTTTATTCCCGCAACCGGTTGAGTCTGTGCCATAGCAGCGATTATTACGATAGTACGGTCACAAGTGATGTCAAACGGAGTTTGTATCAGGTTAAACGATACTTCGGTAGGGCGGATAATACGTATTGACTTCGGTTGACTGCCGCCGACAGAAGTAGAAATTAAGTCACGCGTGCGAAAATAAAGGGTACTGGAATGCCTGTCCTTCATGTAGCAGATTAATGCACCAACGGACAGTATCAGTAGTAATGTCATGCATGTAGCAGATGAAGCAGTTACCTACACTGTCAAAAAGAAAATGCAACGCCAGTAAGGGCAAAGTCATTTTATTGAGAAGAGATGTGATAGGTAGTTTAACATTGTAGGTGTATATGATAACTAATTCAGACTAAATGAAACACACGTCACAGCAAAGGGTTCCCAAAGAGTCACAGCAGTACACAGTGTACCCACCTTTAGCGACAATACTGGCGTATGTTATTGCATGAAAACGATGAAAAGGTGCCGAATGGCATGCTACAATAGATTTTTCTAAAGCGTCTTTCACCGTTTGTTACAATTTGGCAATGGTTATTGCAAGCTCTGGGCAACGAGCGAGTTTCCGCTTCAACATTCCATACGTCGTGATAATGCTGGCCATAGCAATTACAAACTACGAACCACAATGCGTCGCAGCAGCCGTATTTGATCATGCTCTATCATGCTTAACAAGCACATCACGTGCGTATCGTAGAAGCCGCAGTGGAGCAGGGTTCACAATCTGTGCATTGTTGCCGGCACGGTTTACTTTATCGAAATGTGTCAAAGGCGATCGCAAGTTATAACTGATGGCCTTCCTACTCCATGAAGCCTGCGGTGGTATGACGAAACAAGCCCTGTATCATGTAACAGATGCAGAGGCGAGGCAGTTTCTCGGGACTTAGCCCAGTTCATTGCTACTAGCGCCACGTCACCATACCGCGACTGTGCGTAACGTTGCGTTATAATTTAAGAACGAAATTAAAAATTATAGAAGCTTGTCCCAACTTTGTCAACATATGCTTCAGTATATTAATGTTTAAATTGTGAAATATGAGAACGATCAGATGAATATCTTTCAATAAATACATTGTTTTAAGAAAAAATATATGGCACTAAGTAACAAAGCTAGAAAGCCAAAAATACGTATGAAGCCTCAGTTCGATATGAAAATCTGAACTATGGGACTCTATTAAGCTACGTCTAATAGTTTTCAAGTAATTTATTGAAAACTCGATTTGGAACAGATACGTCCTAATTTGTAGCAGATTGTCAGTTATATTAATGGTAGGCAGTTCTGACTACAGGACTTGATTACATGTATTAAATAATAGAGCTATAACAAGATTCATAACTTTGAAGCCGGCCGGTGTGGCCGTGCGGTTCAAGGCGCTTCAGTCTGTAACCGCGTGACCACTACGGTCGTAGGTTCGAATACTGCCTCGGGCATGGATTTGTGTGATGTCCTTAGGTTAGTTAGGTTTAAGTAGTTCGAAGTTCTAGGGAACTGATGACCACAGATGTTAAGTCCCATAGTGCTCAAAGCCATGACTTTGATGAAAATAACAATCAATACCAGGTCTCTTAAAGTTGCAGTTAGGTCATGTTCTATTGTCAGTTCCATTCTGAAAATTCTGGACGACAAAATTTACATGCAGGCGAGCTAAATCATTTCCCATTCATACAAAAATTAAGAAGACTGTAAACTGACACATAACAGTGTTATAAATTTATATGTGTCCGAGAAAGCGGCCATTTAGATGCTGCTACTTGGGGATAGGGTGGATCACGGCTGGTGTTCCCTTTGGCCGTCCGCTGCGCCCATATACAAGTACGGTCTGAGAGACAGTGACTTACTTCACTTCGTACCCAGCTACTATACTGTCGACGTCAAAAATGGTTCAAATGGCTCTGAGCACTATGGGACTTAACATCTGAGGTCATCAGTCCCCTAGAACTTAGAACTATTTGAACCTAGCTAACCTAAGGACATCACACACATCCATGCCCGAGGCAGGATTCGAACCTGCGACCGTAGCGGTCACGCGGTTCCACTGTCGGCGTCAGTCAAACGCCGGCTTACTCGCTGCCTTGGGTGACGTCACAACCAGGCCACTACCAAATGCATGTTTTTAGCAATAATAGAAAGTCAACTTTACGCCGTCCTGGATTGTTTAGATTTCTGAAAAAACTTCTCTTCGCACCAAGCTACCATACGGTCCACGTCGGTGAAACGCCGGCTTACGTGCTGCCTCGGGTGACGTAACAGCCAGCAGCCAGCCTGCTCCTAAACGCATGTTTTTTGCACAAATAGGAAAGAAACTCCCGAGGACTGTACCAGGGAACTCCCGAGGGCTGTACACCGTTCTCGATCGCTTAGATTTCTCGAAAGTAACTATTTGTGTGCCGCCCGTAATGTAAACAAAAGCAGCGTAGAGTGGCCGCGCGGTTGGAGGGGCGATGTCACGGATTGCGCGGCCTCTCCCGCCGGAGTTTAGAGTCGTCCCGCGGGCATGGGTGTGTCTGTTGTTCGTAACGTAAGTTACTTTAAGTAGTTTGTAGGTCTAGGGATGGATGAACTCAGCAGTTTGGTCACTTACGAATTCACACGCATTTGAATATTTTTTTGTTAACAAAACCACGAGGGAAACGGTGACAGTATTTTCTACTTTACGGCAAGCAATTACCTTGCTCTAGTAAGGCGAAAGAAAATTTATTCGGAACTTACCGTAGAGATCGCCTCTGAGCCGCTCATAGTGCTATTTATGATAGGGAGATCAATGTTATTATTATTATTATCATTAATATTACTATGTTGTGCGTGTGAATGTTTATCAGATATATCAGTTAGAACTCAAAATTTAATCGTAGTTCACGATCGCGCTAAATGAATAGGGAGTAGAAATATTTCTTTCAGTGAACAAGACAAGAATGTGGACTTGCAGACTGGAGACTATAGTCAGTACGTTTCCATCGCTTTCTGGCTGACAGCAAAAATAGTTTTCAGGAGGTTGTAGAAGACGGAAAACAATATTTCTTATTTCTCATTGTTAACCTGCCATCCGACAGTTGTGCGTTGTGGACGAATGCACTGCTGAATAGCCCACTCACCAGTTCTGTGCCATACATAAGATGGTTGGTTTGTAGGTCAATTTTGGCGAGGGGACCAAACAGCGAGGTCATCGGCCCCATCGGATTTGGGAAGGATGGGTTGGTTGGTTTGTTGGGGGTAGGAGACCAGACAGCCATGTCATCGGTCTCATCAGATTAGGGAAGGACGGGGAAGGAAGTCGGCCGTGCCCTCTGAAAGGAACCATCCCGGCATTTGCCTGGAGTGATTTAGGGAAATCACGGAAAACCTAAATCAGGATGGCCGGACGCGGGATTGAACCGTCGTCCTCCCGAATGCGAGTCCAGTGTCTAACCACTGCGCCACCTCACTCGGTGGAAGGATGGGGAAGGAAGTCGGCCGTTCCCTTTCAAAAGAGCCATCCCGGCATTAGCCTGAAGCGATTTAGGGTAAGGTAACGGAAAACATAAATCAGAATGGCCGGACGCGGGTTTTAACAGTCGTCCTCCCGAATGCAGTGCAGTGTGCTAACCACAGTGCCCATACACAAGCATGTTCATTACTCTCATACAGGGAGAACTTACTCTCATCACTAAGAACAACACAGCGTCATTCCGCTCTCTAATCGAGTTTTACCTGACGTCAGAATAGTCGTGCTTTGCGGTATTGCTATCATTTCAAGAAATCGTAAGCCTGGGAATTATTACAGATAGAGCATTGTAGTTAGCTTGTAAAACGTTCAGGATCTCTTTCTCTCTCTCTCTCTCTCTCTCTCTCTCTCTCTCTCTCTCTCTCTCAAAAAAAAAGTGATATACTACAGTCTCCATTTGTGAACCGCACGCCGCTTGTAGAACGCAAGGCGATATTCGAGTTCTGCCCATGCATGGCATTGCAGCTTCAGTAGTTATAATTGATTGAATGATTCGTGCATGACGGGCAGCAGTGTTATTGGCTGGTGTTTCGTACAGGCGATTCTTTTGTAGAGTCTGTGGAGGAACAGGGGATGTAAGTTACCACTGATAGTTTATGGGTTTCGGTAGGCGTAGTGTTTTCTCATTGATTACTACCAGAATTGCTGTCACTAACACAGTAACACCATTAAACCTTCGACTGCATAAAATTTTTTAATAATTTTCAAGTATTTTGCTAGTTGTTCACTGATTTATCCCAAATATAAACATAACGCAAATGCATTTTACTGTTTGATATTGTGAATGGCTGACATTACGAAGATAAACCGAGTCTTCTTGTTTCACAAAAGGAAATCAACCAGGTTAACTTCATAATTGCAAATTGTGTCATTTCACAACTTAAGAGAAGAAGAACTCTGGAAGAATTAGTACGTGGTCTAATCTTCACTAGACACGTACGTAGGACGTATTGCATTCTGCAGGGAAACATTTCTTGCCATTTTAGAGTTAAAAGATCATGGTGATCAAAGTTTTTTAAGACGATCACATGGAAGTGATGGCGACGCAGCAAGGGAAATTAGTGGAGGTAACAGAATAACTTACAACAGTGTACCTTGCCGGTACGCAACTGAAACATTTCTGCGGTTATTCGAACATTCAGACCCTCACTACTGAAGAATTAGTAACAGTGAGAGTAGGCTGCATTTAGCTCCTGGACTTAATAGTGGAGAAATTGTGGTGAATGCATAATGCCAATTTAGAATCTAATTTGAAGGTCAAGCAGTGTTTCTTTCGTACTTGTTACAATATATGGTTAGGAATACTAGAACCTATGTTTGTTCAGAACTGTGAGAAAGGATGAATTCAGAGAAAGACCCTGTAAAGGTACAAGCGATTGTTGTAGCTCAGAGAGTTTACAGTTTGAAGGTAGATGGTTTTGCGTTTTCTTGTGTAGAGGTAAGGAGGGATTGTTTTTTGAATGTCAGAAAAAAAAGTGTTGATTCCTAAATTCGAGATCATGCAGCTTTTTTCAGCAGGGAACAAAATTTCGAAAGTTTCGCTACAACGACTAGCAATTCAAACGCATTTTTCTCCAAGGTAAACTTTTTGCTCTCATTGCTGGTATGAAACTCAGCGCCGAAGGAGCTAAAATTAGATAGCAAGCTATGTATATCATAAAGTTATGCCGACTTAATTTCAGAGAATAAGTTCAGTGAATTAAATGGCTGAAGGGGCAAAAGCCGGCC
The DNA here is from genome assembly GCF_023864345.2 of Schistocerca serialis cubense. Classification (NCBI taxonomy): domain Eukaryota; kingdom Metazoa; phylum Arthropoda; class Insecta; order Orthoptera; family Acrididae; genus Schistocerca; species Schistocerca serialis. The sequence continues at coordinate 302,656,437 of NC_064638.1, forward strand.
AGGGTGGCCGAGTGGTTCTGGGCGCTACAGTCTGGAACCGCAAGATCACTACGGTCGCAGGTTCAAATCCTGACTCGGGCATGGATGCGTGTGATGTCATTAGGTTAGTTAGGTTTAAGTAGTTCTAAGTTCTAGGAGACTAATGACCTCAGCAGTTAAGTCCCATAGTGCTCAGAGCCATTTGAACCATTTTTTTGAAGGGGCAAAACCAAAACGTTAGTATGATTACCTTGGTTAGTAAATGGATTGAGTCACAGGATTCTGTCAACATAAAGAAAGTGGAAATAAGTTTTCCCGTTGTAAGTCACTCCCTCACACTACGCAATAGGGCTTTTGTAAGATCACGAAATATTAACACAGATGGGAAATCTAAAACGGTAACGTACTACTTTACATGAGTTGGGAATTGGCTGAGTACAAGACTCGATTGGAAGAGGGAGGCACTTATGTGTTTCATGAATCTTACGTTATTGCACTTCAAATTCAGTCAGTGAAAAATACACTACATTACAAAACCATTGCGAAAAATTCGGCAAACGAAAAAGTTTATGCCGAACAAGCATACAGATCTGATACTCGTGTAACGAAGTATTTAACAAAGAAGGTAAAAATTGTATCAGACATCGAAGTAGCTTCAGTCAAACAAGCCATATGAAACGGAATCCCAACAAAATGACAGACGTGGGCAAGTTCTCAACAAAATTCTTTTCTAGTAATTCAAGGATTATTGACAGTCTGCACATTTACAAGGAAACTGTAGGAGCTTTCCAGATGGGATTCCATTACGTTGAAATTAGTTAAGCCTGTATATTTGGAAATATACAGGCTGGTCAAATAGATATCGCATACATGCAGGTGCAATATAGGCGTTCAAATTTGTTCAAATAAGAAATTTATGTTTTCCTTCCAGTGTGGTCTGAGGATCACTTAATGAGTTTCAAAAATGTCGTAAACCACCGTATCAGCAAAATGCGATATTAAGAATGAACTTTGCCAATGACTGGGTTCCTCAATCTTCCATATGTATATTTCATAATAATTTTGTATATGTTTATATACTATGTTAAGTACCTCTATGCCATTTCCTTCTTCTGAAGCACTCAGTGTAAGTTGCTGATAGCATAAACAAGCAGTTCTTTGAATGAAAGTTGTAATAAACAAATATGCTGAAGAGCCCAAGTAATTGGTACACGTGCATAATGTCGCGTGGGCTCCCCGCGAGCACGTAGAAGTGTCGCAATACGACGTGGCATGGAGTCGACTAATATCTGAAGTAGTGCTGGAGGGAACTGACATCACGAATCCTGCTGGGCAGTTCATACATCCGTAAGAGTACGAGGCATCCCAGATATGCTCGATAATGATCACGTCTGAGGCGTTTGGTGACTAGCGGTAGTGTTTAAACTCTGGAGAGTGTTCCTGGGGCCACTCTGTAGCAATTTTGGACGTGTAGGGTGTCTCATTGTCCTGCTGGAATTTCCCAAGTCCGTCGGAATGTACACTGGACATGAATGGATGCAGGTGATCAGATAGGATTCTTAGGCACGTGTCACCTGTCGGAGTCGTATCTAGACGTAAAAGTGGTTCATATGGCTCTGAGCACTATGGGACTTAACATCTGAGGTTATCAATCCCCTAGAACGTAGAACTACTTAAACCTAACTAGCCTAAGGACATCACACACATCCATGCCTGAGGCAGGATTCGAACCTGCGACCGTAGCAGTCGCGCTGTTCCAGACTGCAGGACCTAGAACTGCTCCACCACGACTGCCGGCTTATCTAAACGTATCAAGGGTCCCATATCACTCCAACTGCACACACCCCACACCTTTATAAAGCCTCTACCAGCTTCGACAGTCCCCTTCTCACAGGGTCCATGTATTCATGCGTTTGTCTCCATACCCGTACACGTCCATCCGCTCGATACAGTTGAAACGAGACTCGTCCGACCAGGCATCATATTTATGGTATCAACAGTCCAATGTCCGTGATGACGAGCCCAGCCGAAGCGTAAAGCCTTGTGTCGTGCAGTCATGAAGGGTACACGAGTGAGTCTTCGGCTGCGAAAGACCATATCGATGTTGTTTCGTTGAACCGTTCGCATGCTGACACTTGTTGATGGCCCAGCATCGAAATCTGCAGCAATTTCCAGAAGGGGAGCATTCTGTCACGTTGAAGGATTCTCTTCAGTTGTCGTTCGTCCCGTTCTCGGTGGACGGTACAGTTGCGAAATGCTCGAACGGGATATTCCCCACTTCTTCGCTACCTCGGAGATGTTGTGACTCATCGGTCGTGGGCTGACTAAAGCACCACGTTCAAACTCACTTAAATCTTGATAACCTGTCCTTGTATAAGCAGTAACCGATTTAACAACAGCGCCAGACACTTGTTGTCTCATGGAGGCTTAACCAACCTCAGTAGCGTATTCTGTCTGTTTGCACATCTCTTTATACCAGTTTCTTTGGCGCTTCAGTATATATCCATACAAAAGAAAATGTAAATCTTCGTTTACTGAAAATCGTCTTCCTTTACTGCTTACTCCAATGTCACGAAAAATTTCGTCCATCTTGTACGATTTTACGTTGTTCAACCCTTTCTGCAAGTCGATAAATACTATGAAAATGTCTTCGTCGTCCTTCAGTCTTGCTTGCATTATCAACCGCGTCTGCATCTCTGCCTTTCGTAAAGCAAAACTTTATGTCATTAAACTGTTGCACAGTTTAGTTGTTCATTCCTCTGCACGTCATTTTTGTTAACATCCTGGATTCATGAGCCGTTTAGCTCATTGTGCGATAGTTCTCACGCCAGTCTCACGGATTCCTCACAACAATTTTTATCTATTGTTTGGCTGTCACTTACCCAAATGATTTTAAAAATTGTGATCGAATATTATCTATCCCTTCTTCCTTATTTGATCTCAATTCATCTGGAGCTCTTTCAAATTCTGACTATAACACTAGACCCCTTAGGTCTTCCGCATCAACTCCAGTTTCTTCTTCTGGCACGTCGTCAGACAAGTCTTCCCACTCATCTATACCTTCAGTACAGTTTGCATTTGCGTTTAATCATGGAATTCCCATTGGACTCTTAATGTTGGTATTTTTAATTTAAAAAATGGCTCTGAGCACTATGGGACATCTGAGTTCATCAGTCCCCTAGAACTTAGAACTACAGAAAACTTACTAACCTAAGGACATCACACACATCCATGCCCGAGGCAGGATTCGAACCTGCGACCGCAGCAGTCGCGCGGTTCCGGACTGAATCGCCTAGAACCGCTCGGCCACCCCGGCCGGCTTACTTTTAATTTAACCTATGTTTGTATATACTACTGTATGTGCTGAGTCTGTCCATTCGACCGTCATTTAATTTTCTTTTTGTTCACATTTTTCATATAGCCGTTTCGCATTGCTATTCCTACACTTCCTACTAATACCATCCCTTAGTCGTTTATATTGCTGAATCCCGGTCTTACCGCGACATTTTTGTAAATCCCTCTGTCGTCATCAGTTGAAGAATTTCTTCTGTTAACCCACTTTTTCTTCACATTTACCTACCCCGTACCTATACTTGTCTTTCAAGTATAAGTAAAAACTTTTTTCAGCGATATCCTCTCCTCTGCAGCTGAATCGTCTATTGTGTTATTCCTAGTCACAGAATTCACACCTTTAGCGATCCATTTTAGTAGTCCACTTCCTTTCACACTGATTCTTCCGTAGGATTTTATTAAATTTCAATATATTCCTCATGATTACTAAATTCTGATCTAAGTCAATAGTGCATGTAGGCAGACATTAAAGTTCAACATCTGATATTTGAATCATTGTCTTGACGTGACGTAAAGCAGCTAGAGTCTTTCAACATCTTCGTATATTTTCCAGTTATGCCTCTTCCTCTTGTGGGTTTTAAAAGAGTATTCACTCTTATTAGCTGAAATTTGTTGCAGAACTCAGTTCGTCTTCCTCTTCTCCCATTACTACTATGAATCCCATATTTTCCCGTAACTATTTTTTTATTATCTTCCACAGACCCGCATTCCAATCCTCCATGATTGTGGGATTATCATCCGTATTTACGCATTCGGTTACCTGTTTGATACCCTCATATTCTTTCTCATTTCTCCACTTTTCGCCTGTATTTATACCTGACCTATTGATGTCGGCCTTGGTTTGTTGGTCCGCAGCTCGTGGTCGTGCGGTAGCATTCTTGCTTCCCGCGCCCGGGTTCCCGGGTTCGATTCCCGGCGGGGTCAGGAATTTTCTCTGCCTCGTGATGACTGGGTGTTGTGTGATGTCCTTAGGTTAGTTAGGTTTAAGTAGTTCTAAGTTCTAGAGGACTGATGATCATAGCTTGTAAATTCCCATAGTGCTCAGAGCCATTTGAACCTTGGTTTGTTGTCAGTTCTGATGAGAAAAACCCCATCGTTCAACTGTTCACAATAACTCACCCTCTGCCTTTCCTTTCTTTTCATAACGAATATTACTATCAATGTACCACTCCCTGATGTCGATGATATTGCGCTATATTCGTGTGTCCAGATATTATTTCCCTCTTTCCAGATCACTGACCCTAACTATATATTGTATAGATTGAGCCAAAGGATTTCCGTTCTCAGTCCCCTCAAACGTTCCGACTACTGTAATTCCATGACCCGACACTTAAATTGTTACCCAGTCGTTCGCCATGTCGTCTTTCTTCCCCTTGGCATTACACTAATCTGGAACTTTTTCAATTACAGGCCAGTTGATCTGTGGCTGCATATTATGTGCTTTTAATGCAGTGGCTTCCATTGCCATCTGAATCCTCAGGCTGATGATCATTGCAGCTCATCCTTGGTTTGGGAGCAGTTTTCCACCCCAAGGGCAAGAGAGGGCTCTACAGCTGCGTCCGCTAGTCCACCCTCTTCGACACGTCCGTTAGCATAACGAAGGTGATTTCTTTTGTCCGAAGAGTCTTCGGCCACCATTGCTGATAATTTTTATTCATAATTTAAGCAGTGGAAAAGCTAGATCCCCAGAAACAGGACGTTAGTTGCAAACGTGGCCACTAGACCACAGGTACAATGCCAGAAATTCAACTTAGATTTTGGGATTGTTAATAGAAGCATGATCTACCAAGACACGTTCATACGATTTTTCTACATAATAAAAGCATTCTGCAGCGTGTGATATTGTGAGGTTTTTCGAGATACTGTGAAATACAGGAGAAAACTGTAGGGAAAGGCGGGTAATGTACCATATTTTCAAGATACAAGGGGAATAATTACACTGCAAGACCGAGAACGATGTGCTCGGATTTAAAAAGGATGTGAGAGAGGGACAGAGTCTTTCGCCCCTACTGTTCAACCTATTCATCGAAGAAGCGAAGATGGAGATAAAAGAAAGATTTAAGAATGGTATTAAAACACGTACTGAAAGGATATCAACAAAACCATTCGTTGATGTAATTACTCTCCAGCGCGAGAGTGAAAAAAAATTACAAGATCTGTTGAACAGAATAAACCGTCTAGTGAGTATACAGTTTGAGAGTAAATCAAAGTAAGACGAAAGTAATGAGAAGTAGCAAAATGGATAACAACGAGAAGCCTAATGTCAAGGAATTCTCCATCTTGCGAGAAAAATACCCCATGAGAGACACAATAAGGAGAACATAAAATGCAGCTTAAGGCCGGAAATCAGGGCATCCACAAGCAAAAGAAAACTACTAGTATCAAACGTAGGCCTTAATTTGAGGAACCAAGTTCCGAGTATGTTCATTTGGAGCAAAAAATTTTATGGTGGTGGATCGTGGAGTCTGGGAAATTCGGAACGATCTGAGGATGCTCTCTTCAGAATCGGCGAAAAAAGGAACTTATAAATACTCGGAATGATTCTGTGGTACCAGAGCAGCTGCATACGACAAAAACCGTAGAGGAAGATAGAGAATGGAACATATCAAACAAGGATCTGAGGGTGTAAGGTGTAAGTGATAGCGGAATAATCACTGGTAGCAGTTACTTCTGTAAAATATCTGGGAGTACGCGTGCGGAACGATTTGAAGTGGAATGGTCATATAAAATTAATTGTTGGTAAGGCGGGTACCAGGTTGAGATTCATTGGGAGAGTCCTTAGAAAATGTAGTCCATCAACAAAGGACGTGGCTTGCAAAACATTCGTTCGACCTATACTTGAGTATTGCTCATCAGTGTGGGATCCGTACAAGGTCGGGTTGACGGAGGAGAGAGAGAAGATCCAAAGAAGAGCGGCGCATTTCGCCACAGGGTTATTTGGTAAGCGTGATAGCGTTACAGAGATGTTTAGCAAAGTCAAGTGGCAGACTCCGCAAGAAAGGCTCTCTGCATCGCGGTGTAGCTTGCTGTCCAGGTTTCGAGAGGGTGCATTTCTCGATGAGGTATCGAATATATTGCTTCCCCCTACTTATACCTCTAGAGGAGATCACGAATGTAAAATTAGAGAGATTCGAGTGCGCACGGAGGCTTTCCGGCAGTCGCTCTTCCCGCGAACCATACGCGACTGGAACGGGAAAGGGAGGTAATGACAGGGGCACGTAAAGTGCCCTCCGCCACACACCTTTGGGTGGTTTGCGGAGTATAAATGTAGATGTAGATGTAGAAGTTCTACTCTGACACGATGAGATGGGTACAAGAGATAAATTTGCAGTAGTTCGCATCAGGCAACTCAGAATATTGACGATCAAAAAGAATAGTTACTCAAAATATTTTAAATACAGTTTTTAAGTTATGAGTACTTGTCGAGTTATGTTTCTACTCCTGCCAGGCACTAGTATTTGAATCAGAAATATTTGCTTTCATGGCTCTGTGCATTCTTCTTTTTCATTTGTGTATACTGTGTTGCGCTTAGACCTTCCGCGTGGAAGCCATTCAGATCCCGATCGGCAGTGGCATATCGTACAGCCATGTCAGGTCTCAGAAAAGGGAGGGGGGGAGGGGAGGGGTTACGGCCCACCCTAGCAGCAGACACCGAACTTGCTGAGTGTTCGTGACATCGCGGAGACTGCCTCACCTACACCCCCAGCAGATATCTGAAAAAGGTCGACACCTGACAACGCCCTCTGGAGCTGTATCCGGAATCACAGTGACCAGCTGACCGGGACTGCTGCAAAGGTCAGCGTGTGTGGACATCTCTATTCGGTAAACGGAATATCAACCGTCGCCACTGGCATAGTAATCAGCACACAAGAAAGTAAGGTGTACAGTTGAACGCTTGTGGGAAGCTAGGTAAATACTTACTGTAACCACTGGGCGATGGTGTGCAGTTATTAAGAAATTTTTATAGCCGAGGGACGAGAATGAAATGTCCTTTCCGCGTAGTTATCTTTTGTTTTTTACCCTATGGTTCACATTCTTCTGTGGGGGGTAGAGACAATGGAGATAAGTATTCTGAGTCTTAGACGTTAATAGTCATCGAAAAGAGTGCTTGTAAAATTTTATTGAATGAATAGATAAATCCAACCTTAGCAATGCCACGATCAGGCAATTCCCTCTCTCTCAGCGGCCTATTTTACTTCCTCAGTTATTTCGGCGCGCACGTGTCTCAGCAGGCAGTTATCAGACATTGCCAAGGGCCCAAATTATACACTTTGACAGCTTGGTTTTAGAGAAATCGATGAGTGCTAATGCAATTATCTATCGAGTGTCAGGAGCCACTTCACCTCGTCGTCGCGACATCATACAGTGATGGAGGATGTTACGACGCAGTACAGCACTCGTCAATATCTCCTTTCATTATAGTTTGTGTAGATGCACGGCTAGCCTCTTCGTAGTTTGAGCTTCTTTTTCCACAACCTATTCGCCATTTCTTTTCTTCCTTCACGTTTTCTTGCCGAGATGTCCAGTACCGTATTTACTTGTCTGTTGCTCTAGTGGCTGTATGCTTTTTCTGTATTCTTCCAGCCGGCCGCGGTGGTCTAGCGGATCTAGGCGCGCAGTCCGGAACCGCGCGACTGCTACTGTCGCAGGTTCGAATCCTGCCTCGGGCATGGATGTGTCTGATGTCCTTAGGTTAGTTAGGTTTAAGTAGTTCTAAGTTCTAGGGGACTGATGACCACAGATGTTATGTCCCATAGTGCTCAGAGCCATTTGAACCATTTGTATTCTTCCCTGTTGCTGATCTGTGACACATATGCTTATGAGCCATTATTACAGTTTTCCTTCCCTTCCAATTCCTCAAATCCTTCCAGAATTCAATAATATTTTGTCCTATCCGTTGTTTCCTATACGTTTTCGCCCGTTCCGTTCTGTTGCGTATACACGAATAAACAAGTCGGTTTTTTTAGCTTCGTACCGGAAATGTATACAAATCTCTTTTTATTTCAGTTTATTTTATTTTATTTTATTTGTATTCCTTTACTTACATGCCTGAAACGACAATCACGTATTTCCGTGAAGAAGTGAATTGTACCTGTCATATTTACTGCGCTCACTAGTGTTTGCTAACTTGCTCTTTTTTTTGTATAAATTTTAGTGCATATACATGTGAGCTGACCGGCGCCTGATAAGCCATTTCACGTGACTCAGTTTAAATATAGTGTTGGTACAAAATGTTTAATTTAGATCTCTGCTTTGGCGTTGGCGTATTTATTTCCTGCAGGAGCTTTTATGTAAACAGAGCAACCATTTCCAGTAGAGACGTTTATTTCTGCTTTATGAGGAAGCGGATCTTGTAATCTTAGGCTGTAGAGAGAACTTTGCGCAGTTTATTTTAGTCTTCTTTTATTTTACTCGTTCATATTTTGCGTACGTTCCAATCTAAGTACCACCACGGTCAGGTAATTTACTCTCTTGTGGCGTCCAATTTGTACTTCGTCAATTACTCTTCACTGCTTTGTTTGTATATCTGAAATCATACTCAAATTTTCTACACAGTACGATGTGGCTTGGTAATATGCCTGTTGTGAGCACACACAAGGAGAACTGGCTACTGCCTGTAATCACCTGGATGCCGCGTCGGCCATAGTCAACAGGTTGCTGGCTAGTGCTCAGAGATATGCCTGCATTAGGGAGCCAGTGATGAGACCCTTGGTGCCGTTGGTATACCATGCAGGCCAGGATGTCACTATATCCTCCTCTAGACAATATCTGACCCGTTCCTCTATAATCGAGTTTGAGTGCCAAAAAGTGGTAGATTTAAATGTCACAGGGTGGAAGTCGAAAGACAGAACAGGCCACACACCTGGTTCCTTATGCCATAGCTAAAGGTACGAGGTGCCACTCACGGCTGATGATACTTCTGAGCCAGCACAGAATGCCTCTCCTATAGGACCAACGGCAGATTTTCCTGCGCACTTACAAGTGCAGAGGGCGGGCATGATAGCGTTAGGCTGGTACTGGAGCTCCTCAGAGAAACGACATGCAGGGTGGGAAGGAATGCCAGTGTGCAGTCGCTATGTTTGCCAGTGGTTCTAGTCCGTGATGTTGAAGAGGCTCTGCCAGCGGGTATCGAGTGTCCGCGGTCCGACCTTCTGCAATTAGTGGCATATGCTGGCACGAATGACGCCTGCCGCTTGTGTTCTGAGGGCATCCTCGTTTTCTTTTTATGGTGTCGTAAGAACAGTCCGCACCACAGCCGTCGATAGCCCGACAATCCTCTGCAGAGACGGCGTATAGCCCAGCGATTGCCCTACCAAGAAGACGCAGCGGTGGCGCCGACAGAGAAGTGATATTCTCCGGCGCCACAGGAAAGCTGACAGTTCCAAGTCAGTCGGACTACCGAGAAGACCTCTTTCTACTTGCGTACAGTGTATACATTAAGTCGGGGAACAGTTATTTATTGCACAACAACCAAACATTGCACAGATGTCATACATATGTCATTTTGAAGAGATACCCTGAAAGTTTTTCTTTTTCATGTATATCGCCACAGCGTAGTTTGGGTACCTGAACACGGAGCTGCCACATCGATGGATCGGCCGTGCCACAGAAGGGGGCAGTTGTTTCATGAAATGGCTTCCCCGGTCACCAGATATCACTCTGTCTGACTTTTTTCTGTGGGGACACATTAATGATCGGATGTATGTACCGCCTCTACCATGTGATGTGGAGAGCTCCGGGAGAGAATATGGGAAGTTGTAAGAGGTCCGCGCAGATGTAATTTTATGCAAGAGGTCCGAACAGATGTAATATAGATGTAATTTTATGTAAGAGGTCCGAGTCGATGTAATTTCGATGTATTGCTCATGCGCTGCCTGCGATATGCAATGTATAAGAGAATCGCTGACCAGAGAGCAGTGTTGGCTCAGTACGAACTGTGTATCTGTAGCAGTAAGTTGTTGCTAGTCTGCGCTAGTCTGCGCTTGTGTGGAGTCTTCTCTGGTCTGGTATAGTGTATCATGTTGGCTGTGCCGGTCGCGGTGCAGCGATGCCGGAGCCTGAGTATTATTGTATAAGGTAATAAGCAGCCTCGCGCATATCTAGTAATGTTATGTGAACTCCGATGTAAATGTTTTAAAAATGTCCGAATAATAATCTTCGTGATATAAAGTAATTTTTTTTACAGGTATTCATTTCAATTTAAAGAATTTACTAATTTCTCCAATCCATGATCATTCCGATTGTTGCAAAAGAAAAATCAGTTGCTTTCTTTCATAAATGAAATTACTTTATATGGAGTTTCTTTGGGTTAGGAAAGCTCAGAATTGTGGTAAGAGACACTTTTCCATCCACAATCGAAGTTAGAGTAACTATTGCGTTCTCAGAGAATGCTTGTCCTCGCAGATAGGATGTAGAAAAGGTTAGTATGATGTTACTAAGCTGCTGGATCATCTTAGGAAAGACCCCAGAATTAATATCGATTGTTTACTGTTGATTATAATTCCCAGGATAATATTAGGAACAGAAAGTTGTTTGAAACCGGAGGTTAATTGCAACGAAATTCTGAATTTAGAAAGGAATATTTATTTACGGGTAGGTTAGCCACAGTGAAAGAATTGCAGCAAAGAATACGACAATAGTTAGCGAGGTTATCACGGATTCCAAAGGTGAAGTTGAACATCGAAGACAGGCAAAAAATGTCAACAGAATACTTTTATAGACCGTCTGGATTAGAAGCAGAGTGCTTCACAGAGAACTAGGAGAATATCATTCGTAATTTTTCTGATCATAGTGTTGTAATAGGGACTCAGAACTCAGTACGTCAATGACAACAGAACAAAATCGGCAGATGTGTGGGTAATTTATGGAGTACCCCTAGGAAGTATGAGAGGGCAGTTGCGGCTTACAATGTATGTAAAAGATGTAGAAGAGCTCTTCGGAAGCTCTTTGAGAGTGTTTCCAGATAATGACGATGTCTATAAAAACGTGACAACGCCAGAAGACACTAACGACTTGCAGAGTGATCTGATGAGAACTAATGAACTGTGGCAGGTGACTTCGAGCGTAGATAAACGTAACAGACTGCACATACACAGAAAAAGAAATCCACCACAGTATAACTACACTATTGATGACAAACCACTGGAAACGTTATCTGCCGCAAAATATCTAGGAATAACCATCCAGAGCGACCTTAAGTGGAATGATCACGTAAAACAAATACTAGGAACAGAAGATGACAGACGCAGATTCACAGGAAGAATCGTAAGGAAATAAAACTCATCCGCGAAGGAAGTGGTTTACAAAGCACTTGTTCGACCGATTCTCGAGTATTGATCATCAATGTGGGACGCTTACATGGTAGGCCTGGCAGAAGAGATAGAGAGGATCCAACGACGATCGTCACGTTAGTTCATGAGATCTTTTGATCGGTCCGAGAGCGTTGCAGTACAAACTCCAGTGGCAGACGGAACAAGAGAGGCGTTGTGTATCACGGAGAACTTTATTACGGAAATTCCGTGATAGCAGTTTCGGGAAAGAGTCGGAGAATGTGTTGCTTTCTTGCACATGTAACTCGCCAAATGACCACAGCATGAAAATTGGAGAAATTAGAACCAATATAGAGTCTTACCGACGTTCATTCCTGACAAGCATCATTTGCGAGGGGAACAGGGAAGGGAGGATCAATTAGTAGAACTAGACTTACCAGCTGCTTCACACCGTCAGGTGGCTTACAGGTTAAGATTTAAATGTAGGTGTAGACGTTGTTGGCGATCCAGAGCTGTACGAAAGACTTCTAAAGTAATTCGCTGACGGCGAATTTCTTGTAATGAGCTATATTAAGTCGGTAGGTCTACTACATAATAGTGAAATTGGAACATTTGTGCCAGAAGGGGCTTGATCCGGATCTCCCGATTATCGCCAGCAGTCGCTTTAACCACTTAGGCCATCCGTGCGCGCTCCGTAGACTGACCGAAACTTCCATATATCACACTCTCTACATTCTGTGATGAACTTGATGGACTACGAAATAAGGATGTAGACTGTGTGACATTTGGAAATTTGGTTCGGTCCGTTGAGCGGGCATGGAAAGTCGAAGTGGTGAAGGCGACCGCTCGTGATAAGCTGGAGATCTGGAGCCAAGTCGTACACAGACTTCAATGTTGGGTAGTCGACCAACATATGATGCTAATGATAGAAACAAGTTCGCAGCAATCGAATGAATTTCGAAGCAATCCATACATCTGCGGATCATCAACAGTGTCAGTTCTTTCAGAGATGTATGTTAGCATTATAAGCATCGCCGTGTACTCGACGATAACAACATTAATCTAGATTCCACGTTGTCTCATAGTCCCTGTTGGGGGAATCCAAGTAACACTTTGAACATTAGATGATGAACTTAGTGGACTATGACGTAACATGTAGACAGTGGCTATGGAAGTTCGGCTAGGTCCGAGTCAGTGCAACAGTAGCCAAAGTGGATGAGGCAACCACTGTAGGTAAGCAGGAAATCCATTTCCGAGTCCTGGTCCGCCACAAACTTTCGTATGTCACTAATGGGTAGTAGATCGATACCTAAAACAGCTGATCTCAAGAGATTCGCAGTCAGCGAATTAATTTACATTATGTTCGTTTTCTGAACGAGTTTACGTCGAAAAATCTAAGGACCTACGTCTGAGTATGTTTCCTGCAGCAACGAGACCTTCAGCAGATAACTACACTTAGGATCACAGAATAAGTCCTATGAAACTGACGGCACGAAGGAAACTAATGAGATTATCGACTATTCCGTTGAACGTATTCATTACGAAAATTTTTTGTCGGATTTCAGCCTTAAATTTCAAATCAGAAGCAGAAAATTGTGCACTCTTGTGAAGATGTAGGCTTCGTGTTATGACATTCATTCAACGGACACCTCATTCCAGTCAATTTTGGGTACAACATTTTGCTTTCAATTGTTACTGGTCTATCAGCCTAACGCTTACTCCAAATATGAGCACTTAGCACCAGACACGGTGCCCTAACTTTTGTAAAAACTTCACAAAAAATAGTATTGTAGTTTAACGTGTATACGTGATAATCCTAATACGGAAAAAGCAGAATAATTTATAGCGGCTGCTGTGAAATATTCAATGCAAAGAGACATTTTATCTATATCTACATCTATATACATATTTCGCGAGCTACCATATCGTGTATGGCGGAGGGTACCACGTACGAGAACTTTTTGTCATTTCTTTTCCTCTTTCACTTGTACATAGGGCGAGGCAAAAACGACTATCCACAAGACTGAGTGCTATCCCTAATTTCTCTCACCTTATCTTTGTGGTACTTACGCTAAATGTACTTAGGCGGTAGTAAAATCGATCTGCAGTCAGCCTCAAATGACAGTTCTCCAAATTTACGCAATAGTGCCTCGGGAAAAGGCTGTCATCTTTCCTTCAGGGATTCCCATTTGAGTTCAAGAAGAATTTCAATGATAGTTGCGTGCTGATCAATGCTACCGGTTCAGCACGCTTCAGAACTGCTCCGAAATATTCGTTTAATCCGACCTCACAGGGATCCCAAACACTCGAGCAGTATTCAAGAACGGGGCGCAGTAACAGTCGCCTTCTCGACTGTCAATCTGACGTGCTGATTCCGTTTTATATCGCTTTATAACGTTGCGCCTGGATATCTAATCGATGAAATGAAATGATCGTATGGCATTTATTGACCTGGATAACCCCGAATTGCAAATGTTTTTAGTTGACGCCACTTCGACGACTTGCACCTCAATGATGATGAAAATGACGATGAAGGACACACAACACCCAGGCCTTTAGCGGGAATCGAACTCGGGCCCTCTTGCGTGTTAAGCAGTAACGCTACCGTTGCGCTACGGAGGCGGACATTTAATCTATGTGACGGCGTCAAACTGAATATTAGCAACGCTGTATTCGAACGATACAGGATCGATTTTCCTTCTCATCCATGTTAACTTGCATTTTTCTACATTTAGAGACAGCTGCCGTTCATCACACCAACCAGAAATTCTGTGGAAGTCATCGTGTATCCCCTACAGTCACTCTACGACGACATCCTACCGTAAGCCACAGCATCATCAGCAGACGAAATTGCTGCCCACACTGTCCGCCGGATCATTGGCGTCTGTCAGACGTCTCGCAGAACAACAGCAGTGCTATCACACTTTTCTGGGCACTCCTGACGCAACCCTTGCCTCTGAAGAACGCTCACTGTCGACGACAACGTGCTGGGGTCTATCAACAAAAATCGTCTTTGAGCCACACACCTTCTTGGAACCTAGTGCTTTTGTTCGGACCTCCGTTAAGAGACTTCAGTGAGGCACCGTGCCAAATGCCTACCGGAAAACTCGGCATATGGAATCTGTCTGTTGCCCTGCATCCATGGTACATCATGCAAAACAAGGGTAATCTGATTTTCACACGAGCGATGCTTTCGAAGTTCGTGCGAATTTGTGAACAGGTACTCCTTTCTGTCAAGGAAATTTATTATATGTAAACACACAATGTATTCAAGAATTCTCCAGCAAACCGACGTTATGGATACTGGCCGGTAATTATGCGTGTCCGTTCTTTTCCCTTTATTATGTACGAGATCTAATTCCGGATCCGTGGAAGTTGAATGTCCGCCGAAGCTAATGGAGTCATATGGCCATCAGAGGGCACAGCCTTGCTGCAACACTGCGCTCTCAGCGGGAGCGCACGGCCCATCTCGCTACGAGAATACACCCGTCATTACTGCTCATCGTGGCCGACATAAATTCCACCTTCTAGCGAACGGTCAATTACTGTGCAGAAGTTGCACGGATATCGGTCCCTCCTAAGTTCTATAAGTTCCTCCAGATCCTCGAATACCACGCTCTCCGTCTAGCTTTACGCATCTGCTTACCTTCTCCCAGGATGCTCCTTTACCAACTCGTCAAATTCTTACCTCTCCTCACTCACTCTGAGCACTTCCGAATAACCTACATCATCCATAAACTGAATCCAATAGTGTCCCCTCTCCTTGTCAGACCTAGTGTGCTGCCGTGTCTCTACTTACACGTCCCAACAACCCTTTACCTGCCCTCTTCCAAAGAAATTTCCACCTCTCCCAGATCAAGAAATCCGACCCGACAATTGTCCGCCCTAACAACCCTGAATCTACCCTACGCTATCCACCCCTATCCAACCCCAAGGGTTCTGTCCTCCCCCTCCTCTCCCCAAACCACACCCCATCCTTTCCGCCTTCCATCACCCTTTTCCTCTCCAATCTATAAATTCTAATACAAGTTATCCCTCTCTTGTTGTCCCCAAAAGCCGCCTCTGCCCCGGCACCACCTCTTACCTGTCCTCATTCCTCATCAACACCATTCCCCCTATCTCCCTCCATACCATTCCTTCTTTTTCTATGCAATCTGCCGTCCCAGGGCAAGTTCTTTTCCAGTTACAGCGAAAGTTTCTAATAGTCAGTCTATCCTACGTCGTGTTCAGTGTTTTTCAAATGTTTTACAAGATTTAGTGCTTTCAAAGTGTTTTTAAACGTGCTGTCTCTCCACCTTTTTAACATTGCTCCTATGTAGTTCATGAAGACAGCATATTTCTAGAAAACATTTCACATTTTCAAAAAATTAAATTCGTAGTACATGTACCTTCCTTCTTGCTAACATATATGTTAGCGTTAAGTTGTACCGGCTGAAAAGCTGGTTATTTGTACCGCTGGCAGCCCAAGCCTCCCATCACCTGGGCGAAGGGGTTGAAATAACAATAAGGAAAGAAAGGAGAAGAACAAACAAGATCGGTGAATCTGTTCTGTAGTCGCGTCTGATACTGTCGGTTATTATCATCGCTTTAGTACTAACCACAGAAAAATAATCTCAATTGAAACCTGATCGAGTCCACAGCTCGTGGCCGTGCGGTGGCGTTCTCGCTTCCCGCACCCGGGTTTGATTCCCGGCGGGATCAGGGATTTTCTCTGCCTCGTGATGACTGGGTGTTGTGTGATGTCCTTAGGTTAGTTAGGTTTAAGTAGTTCTAAGTTCTAGGGGACTGATGACCATAGATGTTAAGTCCCATAGTGGTTCAAATGGCTCTGAGCACTATGCGACTTAACTTCTGAGGTCATCAGTCGCCTAGAACTTAGAACTAATTAAACCTAACTAACCTAAGGACATCACACACATCCATGCCCGAGACAGGATTCGAACCTGCGACCGTAGCGGTCGCTCGGTTCCAGACTGCAGCGCCCAGAACCGCACGGCCACTCCGGCCGGCTAGTCCCATAGTGCTCAGAGCCATTTGAACCATTTTTTTTTTAAACCTGATCCTTCAGTCTGGTCACGATTTTGTTTGTCTCTCTCTTTGTTCCTGACTTGTTGACATCATTGTGGCGAAGGGTTCCACTTCGTTGTTTACAAATATTTCTTTGGTGTTGACCTTGTTTGCGTCCTGCCCGCCGTCTATTGGCGGCGTTTAGCTCGACTACCGCTTGGCGTCCTGTTCTTTTCCGCAGGTTCCCTTTTCGCTTTACACTTTCAGGTATTTCTCTCCTGGGTTACGACGCGTGAACTTTTAACCGGTTGGTCGCGATGTAGCACTGGAGTCACGTGCACTTTTTTTTCAGTCTCTTGGGATTTTTGGTGATTGAGAAGTTCGCAATAGATCAAGTTTAGTATGAACCAACGCCGCTGAGTACTATCTACCAAAACCGGGTATGAATTCCATCTGGATTTGGTGACTCATTTGTTTATAACTTTTTTGAGTTGCTTCTGTGCCGCAGGGGTAGCTAGTTCTATGGCATCCACGAGGAAGTCAGTGCAACAAACGACGGTGTATTCGTACGATCCTCCGGCGTGAATGGTTCCTTAAAAGGGATATTTAAAGCTGCAGCCTTCTTTTTCTTTCTTCTATTGCCACACCAGACCTATTGACGAGTGACTGTACAGAAGCCTTTCGCTCGCTTAGTGATTTTAAGTATGATCTGAATATTTTCGGGTTCTCGTGAAGATCTTCCGCAAAGGTATGACAGTGGTAGTTGCTTGGCGCATCCATCTTTATACAGGCGACCGAATTTCTATTAACTTTTGCCTGTCGAGATTTGCGTGTTCTTTTTCGAACCGATAGTGCAACAATCTGTTTACTCGTTATTTTCCGAATTTGATTAATACTCCACGGAGGATAATTCCCATTCTGAATTCACTCACTTGGCATATACGTATCCAGAGTGCGATTTGTAATAATTTAAACATTGTTCATAATTCCTCTGCGCACATCCTATTGGATTTAAATGATCTCAGTTCATTGAATAAATGGGATGCTAACAACTACTTATACACTTTTTCAAGCATAAAAGCTCTCCTGTCCATCCTTGATGGACTTACTAACTTCAGCAGCCATTGCCGCTGTGCTATCATAATAACCAATCCCTCTCCCTTTACTCACACTGTCGATATGATCACGTCTGTTGATAAAATCTTCTCGGGTTGACAGCCGAGTCTATGTGTTGTTCTCCAGCAACGTTTCAGCAAGTTTCTTACTTGCCATCTTCAGGCGAAGTGTCGGGTTCACGTCTCGTACGGATCTTTATAGCCGCTGGACCAAGGAGGGGGAGATGGTTTTTACCTTGTTCTTCTCCAGTGTCCTGGCAATCTTGGCCGTAGGCGGACCTGCGTACAGGAGAAAAGCCACACCTTTGCTGTTCTCTTCTTCCTGAAGGTTCTTGTTTTTCTTGCTCATCTTGAGACCACGTCAAGGCTGCGTTTTGGTGTATCCATTCTTCTGGGAGGTTTTCTTCAGGTGTAGATAAATTGTCCATGTCGCATGTGTCATGAGCTCTGCGGACAAGTTCTTGTTTTTCTTGCTCATCTTGAGACCACGTCAAGGCTGCGTTTTGGTGTATCCATTCTTCTGGGAGGTTTTCTTCAGGTGTAGATAAATTGTCCATGTCGCATGTGTCATGAGCTCTGCGGACAAGAGTAGTGAGCATGGATATCCGATGTGCTGGGTGATGACAGCTTTTGGCGTTGAGGTACAGGTCTGTGTGTGCCAGTATACTGGAGAAGAACAAGATAAAACCATGTTCCACTCTCCACCAAAAATCAGAAATATGCTGGGCTCAATGAAGGACAACTTGGATCTAAGAACACCGGATGCGTAGAGTATTCCCTGTGAATGTGGGAAACAATTTGTTGGACAGACGCAGCGTTTCATAACACAACACATCTCTGAACATGTGACAAGCGTCCGCCACGGACAAAAAGAAAAATCTGCGGCAGCGGAGCACAGCCTCAGTGAAGAACACACGTTCCAATTTGAAGAAACCAACAGATTGTGTAGAGCGAAATGTTTCTGGGACTATATTATTAAACAGGGAGTGGAGACACGGGTCAGCGATAATCTGGTCAATCGAGATAGTGGCAGCGAGCGGAACACAACATTATCAAGAATGAGACGACAGCGCACCGATAGAGGCAGGTCGGTGGCGGCGGTTGGAATAAACAGGCCGCACCGAGAAGAGACGCCAGGGCCCGGCGCCGGCGGCTCGCCCCTACTACGCGCCGCCGTGCCGTTTTCGCTCGCGCCTCATTGGCCCGATCGGCGCCGAGGATGCAGAGAAGCACGTGGTCCAGCGGTTATAAAGATCCAGATGAGACGTGAACCCGACATTTCGCCTGGAGATGACAAATAAGAAATTTGCTGAAACGTTGCTGGAGAACAACTCATTGACTCAGCTGTCAACCTGAGAAGATTTTATCATCTAGATTCGCCGAGAAAGCCTGCATTCTCATATGATCATCCTGTGTGTTGGTACATGGTCTAAAATATTTCTATTGCCCGTGCACTGTGGAACTGATTGTTGAAGCCAATATCGGAAAAAATATTCAAAAGTACTTCAAAAGATTATAAGCTATAAAAATGGAGAACTAGGAACCTATTTGCAATGTTCATTAGAAAGTTGTGTTTGCTATTCGGGAGCAACTGAGCAAAGATGAATCATGAGTAGGAACAATGTGTGAGTATCTGACATAAAAGCTGACGAGAACTATGTGATAATGACATGAAAGGTGTATCTTCGATGCAAAAATTCCGGTGGTATCCGAATTGGTGAAACATAGACCTTAATTTAAGGAAGAAATTGCTGAGAATATACGTTTGGAGCACTGCATTGCATGAGAATGAAACACGGACTGTGGAAAAACAGGAAAAGAAAGGACTTCAAACATTTGAAATGTTGTACCGCTTAAGAATGTTGACAGTTTGGTGTCCGATAAGGTAAGGAATGAGAAGTTTCTGCCCAGAACCGGTGAGGAAAGCAATATATGGAAAACACTGACAAGTAGAAGGGACAAGATGGTAGGACATAAGTTAAGACATCAGTGTATAGCTTCTATTGTAGTAGTAGAGGGGGCCGTAGAGGGTAAAAACTGTAGAGGAAGACAGAGATTGGAATAAATCCAGCAAATAACTGAGGACGTATGCTGCAAGTGCTACTCCAAGACGGTGAGGTTGGCACAGGAGGGGAATTCGTGGCTAGCCGCATCAAACCGGCCAAATGACTGAAGACTTAAAAAAAAAAAAATAATTACCATAGCAAACCAAACCTCGCTAGGATATAATCTTTTGTTGACGTTAAGAGGGGGCACCCCTTTTACACTAGTCGACGAATTGTAGATAATTTTACTCTCCGGCGAGAAGATAGACGTCGTTCCACACGTTTTCTCTTAATGTAATTTAATGGTTGATGACGAAAATTGTAGCTGCCTCTGCTCGTCCACAATATGAATGGCGCGACCATTAACCTTGACCATGCAATTTACTGCACTGATCGAGAAATATCTGTCAAGAATCGCAATTTAGGCGTGTATAAAGAAACTTTACAGATCATTTGAGATCGTTACTAGATTTAAATTTCGTATTTCTTTCAGCCTTATACTTGTATTACGTTGTTCGTTAGACAGTAAAGTAAGCGTGATCTGGTGGTTGTGGATGAAGGCACTGAAACAAATTACAGAAAATGTATTTTAAGGAAGACCAGATTTGGTTCGGTTTAATGTTCACTCCTCAGATACTAAATGAATTGGTTTTATGGATGTTAGAAATGGCAGTGTACTCTCACATACGACTTAATACAATAATTTATGCATTACTGTAAAGGAACACTTAGTAAACCACATATATGATTGTTAAAATTAGGCCATTGGTCTAAACACCGTCAGAAGCATAAAGGTTGTATATGATAATACAACTGCAATTATTACTACAGTAAAGAAGTCCAATGATACAAAAATTCGCGTTAATTTTGACCTTCAGAGAGTTTGGAATAAAAGAGGTGTACGATTTTGAATCTACAGAGGTTGTATGTACAGACGCAAGGGAAAATTTATATGAGCGGTTGCAAGTCATGTAATTCTGTTAAAAGAATTTTTCATAACAAATGATATCTTACGTTTAATCACAACCTCTTCTGAGGGAACTGTAGAAAAATATTATCATTTTTTCAATCAGAATAATTACCGTAATATGTTAGCGACGATGCTTGATTCGAGTTAAAAATTATTAAAAGTTCCTCAGATTCCTTATTTAAAAATGTCGGAAACTCATTGGCGACTAGCATGTTGAAATAAAGGTTAAACACGGTCGTGTGAATCGAGATAAGAAAGAAGTCCCTTTTTTTCAATTTATTTATTGCGACTGCATTTTCCATCGTGACCTCCCTCCCCAGGCAAAGACCTTATTAAAACGCAGCTAATGTGAGGTTGTCATGGACATAGGAAAAAAATGAACCTTATTCTCTGCAGTTTGCTAGAGGCAAGAAATCGGAAAAAAGGAACTTGAAAGACGTTCGTTGGAGATGAAATGAAAAGCGACCCTTCTAAGGGAAGCGCTGACGCCGGCCGACGGCAGCTAATAACAGTCCGTGTCGATGTGACGGCGGCCGCCACGCTGCTCCGGCCCAACTTCAGCCAAGAAGAAGGAGCATTCGTCATAAAAAAAAAGTGTGGCCATTCACACCATTTAAACTAATGACCTGCTGCGTACCATCCGTTGCTGGAGAGTATTATGGATACCAATCATACAGCGTAGAATGTTATAATTTCTCCATTGTACTGTTCGTTTCGAATTGCAGATACGCCGACTTGCTTGCATATGAATCTCCTCGAGGGAAACAAAAGGTTTCAATTTTAGCTTGAAAAGGAAAAGTTCCATAAATAAATTTGGTTTGCAATTACATTTCTTTCAGTTTTGGTACATGATATAATCCTGCATCACTGCTCGGTTAGTGACACCTGTGCGGTCCTGTCCACTCGTCTCTTATAGGGTGCGTAAGCGACGCTGTTTTCTAGGACGGCTATACAAAAATTCAAGCAAATTGCCTTAATTCTTTTTATTTCAATAAAGAAGCCTGAGAATACTTAACTTTGGATTTGCAACGAGTTGTCCCAAGCGAAGGGCGACATGCAAATAATCGAAATACTTCACTATCATCAATGTCCATACGAGCAATTAATATGAGACATTTGTCTCAGTATAACAGATAGGATGACGGCTCTACTACTGTGCGTCCACTATGTCCGCATCTTCTACTGTGCGGCCGAGGCTGGCAGGAGCGGCGCTTATATACTCTTTGGCTAGAGGCCGCTCCTGTCGTGGTGTGGCCCTAGTCAGCGCAGTACTGGCTGACGTCCTCTCACAGCCTTCTCTGCTCCTGCGTTCTTCATCTTCGGGCAGGTGCTTTCGTTACGACGGAACAGAACAGAACCCAACCATAGCGGTGCGACCCATTTCACGTTACCTCCAAACGATCTTGCTGAGTTGCAGCTATGCAGGTAAAAATAAGAGCCCTCTTTTTCTATGATTTACTGACCGGCACAGTCACGTAATTTTTCGTCACATTACCGGTTTCGGCCGCCGCGGCCCTCTTCAGACGTTAATGTTATTCTAATGTTAATCTTTCCGTAAGTCTCAGCTGGCAGCTACCACATTTATACGGAGTGAAAAGTATTTAAACCGACAAACTCTGGGAAGTTGTAGGGAAACATCAAAACAATCATTTTTCCCCAATGTCTTTTTTTCCTATGAGGATTATTTAAACCAGTGGAGGCCGTATTACACTCTTCAATTGTTAGAGGCCGTTTTACGATCTTCAGTTGTTAGAGGGCGTATTACGCCTTTCAGTTGTAAGCGACTGCTGTCCGCCTGTGTAGTAGTGCATTGTCTCTGATTAGTAGGCAACTGCTGTCCACCAGTGTAGTAGTGCATTGTCTCTGTTTACTAATGGAGCGATACACCTGGAGTGAGTACAATGATATGGTTGGCGCGTACTACGTAGCGCACACAACGGACGAGCTGCACAGCGGGTTTATCAACAACAATATCCTAATCGCCGTATCCAGCTTCATACGACCTTTGCTGCTGTGCACCAACGTCTGCATGAGACAAGGTCATTTAGCAGATTAGCTGGACAGGGACGTTATCGCACGGTAAGAACGCTGCAATTTGACGAAGCTGTCTTGCATTTAACACGGGGACGAATCAGACGAATGTAAGAACAGTCCTTCGAGAGCAGTTGTTACGTCCATTTCACTTACAGCGTGTCCACAACCTGGAACCAGTTGATTATCCACCAAGAGCACAGTTTTTGCAGTAGTACCTGGAACAGTGTAAATGCAACCAACATTTCCATCCTCTGTATTGTGTACCGATGAAGCAACGTTCGGGCGTGAAGGAGTCTTCAACATGCACAATTCGCATGTTTGGAGTGAGGATAACCCACATGCCACAGTTACTAGCGCTCATCAAGTGCAACTCTTCGTTAATGTGTGGATCGGTGTTGTTGGGGACTGTTTAATTGGGCCGTATCTGCTACCGAGGCCATTAAATGGCAGGTACTATTACAATCTTCTCGCCAGAATTTCTGAAAGACGTCCCGCTCCCTACAAGACAACGCATGTGGT
Organism: Schistocerca serialis cubense; assembly: GCF_023864345.2. NCBI lineage: Eukaryota > Metazoa > Arthropoda > Insecta > Orthoptera > Acrididae > Schistocerca > Schistocerca serialis. Next base: position 302,679,727 of record NC_064638.1, read on the forward strand.
TCCAACATGACGGGGCGCCGGCACATTTCAGTCGCCGTGTCCGTTGATCCCTGGACCGACGGTTCCCAGAAACGTGGATTGGCAGAGATGGTCCTGTACTATGGCCTGCTCGATCCCCAGGTATGTCCCCTCTGGACTTATTTGTGTGGGGAGAGATGCACAACCTTGTTTACGCAACTCCTGTTGCATCGGAGGAGGATCTGGTTGCCCGGATAGTAGCAGCAGCAGGAACAATTCAGGATACTCCTTGGATTTTTGCCCGTGTCAGACAGAACATGATCTGACGGTGTAACCTTTGGCGGGCCGGTGTGGCTGAGCGGTTCTCGGCGCTTCAGTCTGGAACCGCGTGACCGCTTTGGTCGCAGCTTCGAATCCTGCCTAGGGCATGGACGTGAGTCATTTCCTTAGATTACTTAGGTTTAAGTAGTTCTAAGTTCTAGGGGACTGATGATCTCAGATGTTAAGTCCCATAGTGCTCAGAGCCATTTGAACCATTTGGTGTAACCTTTGTTTACGTGTCAATAGAGGCATTTTTGAAAATCTACTGTAATTGAAATTGGGTTGCGTTAATATGTTGTCTCTTGGTCATAAAAAATGGAAAAGTGCTTGTTGGTTTAATTATTATGACGCCAGAGAAACCTTCCTCTACCGCTTTAAATACTCCTCGTAGGAAAAAATGACATTAGGGGAAAATATTTTTTTTTATGTCCCCTACAACCTTCCAGAGTTTGTTGGTTCAAATACTTTTCACCCTGTATGTGGCTAGTGCGTGCTATATTCAGTTTTGAGAAGCCCTTTGCAGGGAACCAGAAAGTAAGTCTGAGGAATCAGTACCTGTTGCTTCCACCTTGAAAGAGGTTCAGTACTTTTTACAGTTAAAGCCTTCGATTGGTATCTACTCTTGGGCTGCTATCTACTTTACAACAAGCTTATAATGGGACAGACCACAAGCTAATTTTATTATACAGGGTGAGGCAGATAAATGATGACACCCCTTGTATCTCTCCAACCGTAATAGATACAAAGATGCTGTTTGGACAGTGAATTTCAGGGACAGTGGATAATTGAATACATGACACTTCATGTTTGAGCTATTTTTTATTACAGAGATATGAGGCTATCTTTGCTTTTTAAATGAAAGCGTGTGTTAAATTCTAGAGTAACATGATGGGCTTAAATAGACGGTTTCAAATATGTGTATATCATAATATTTAGGCGAATAGTTTTTGAGACACAGATATGTTCTCGTATCGTGTTCGTCCTTCGAAGCGGCGTTGTCCAGTGCGACCTTTCCTGTTGACCACTGAGGAACTTATTAGGGAAGGCGTTGTTTTCCTGCTTCTCGATAACGCCGCGAGGTGACGCATGAGGTAGCTGGAGAGAAGGGTATAAATGTGCTGCTGGGGTAATGAGACACCGCATTTCCTTCACAGTTTATGGAGCAGACATTTACACTAACGAACAAAAGTTAGATATGCTTCTAGTGGATGGTGAAAGCAGAAGAAATGCTGTTAGAGCAATAAAGCGATATGGAGAGCTGTATCCTGATCGTGAGCGTCCTGTGCGCCAGCTTCTTGCACGTATTTGCAAGAAACTACTTGAATCGGGATCATGGAACGCCATACAGAGGACAAGGCAGAAAACTGCAACTGGCGAAGTACATGAAGAGGGTGCGCTGACATCGGCGGATAACGACCCTGTTGTTTCGCCGCTACGTATCGCCTCGGAATGTGGTATAAGTCAGAGAAGTGTTCTACGCATATTGCACCGGTATACCTCTAATTACATCAAGCCCTCTCCGGTGTGGATTTCGAACGGGGTTAGGAATTTGCCGGTTTGCTCTGCAGCGCCTACAAGATGATCCAACGTTTTTTCAACGGGTGCTTTCTACTGATGGAGAGACTTTCACCAACCACGGTAATGTGAATTTGTATAATATGCATTACTGGTCAATAGACAACCCTCATTGACTTCAACAGGTACAGAATCAGCAACCGTGGAGTGTTAACGTGTGGTGCGCATTATCGGAAATGTCATTGTGGGGCCGTATCTCATTCCGGGTGTACTAAATGGCAATAACCATGCACAGTTCCTGCGAAACGTTCTGCCCATTTTGCTGGAAGAGGTACCACTAAGTACGCCTCAGTGCATGTGGTTCTAACACGACGGCTGTCCTGCTCACTCTTCCCGTGTGGCTACAGAGCTGTTAAGTGAAAAGTTCCGGGATTGTTGGATAGGACGACGTGGTGAAGTGGACAGCTCGGTCCCCTGATGTGACCCCTCTTGATTTTTTTCTGTGGGGAGCAATCAGACATAAATTGTAGGCCAAAATACCAACTACGCCAGACGCTATCAAGCAGCGTATCATCGAAGAGTGTGCTGATATCTCACGTGACACCCTCATAGCCGATAACAAATCATTCGAACGGTGACTACAAATGTGCATTGCAGCAGAGGGGAAGCATTTTGAGCACATGCTTCACTAAAGTTTAGTATCATGTACAGAATGTATTTTGCATCTTTGTGTGTATTTGCTTCGTATTGTGATCAACAGTAAATATTTTGAAATAAAAAACAAATTCGTACGGAATAATTGTGACCAATAAAGGCATCCTCGTTTACATTTGTATTTCTGTTACTTAAAATGTATTAACATCTTGTAGTATTTTAACACTGCATGATGTCTGCTATTTTGGTATCACAGTTGTCGAATAACTGAATAATATTCGCGCGAATCATCAGTTAATTTTTCCACAAAATATCGCAGTATGTATTACTATTGTCGGGTAAATGGGCGTGTTTGTGTAAGGACGGACTCGAGACGTTTACCATGTATCTGCACAGCAGGACAGGTCGCACTGGACAACGCCGCTTCGAAGGACGAATGCGATGCGAGAACATATCGGTGTCTCAAAAACTATTCGCCTAGATACTATGATATACATATGTTTGAAACCATCTTTTTTGAGCCCACCATTTTGCGCAAAAATTTAACATAGGGTTCCATTTAAGAAAAACCAAAGATGGCTTCATATCTCGGTAATAAAAAATAGCACAAACATGAAATGTGATGTATTCAAATAGCTCCTGTCCTTGCAATTCGCTGTCCAAACGGCATCTTTGTATCTATTACAGTTGGGGAGATACAATGGCTGTTATGACTTAGCTGCCTCACCCTGTATATAACATAGCGGATTAGTAGCATGTTACACCAGTTAACTTTTCATTATGTCCTGTTTGGTGTTCATCAGTGCCAGCCAACGTGACACATGGGAGCTAGAGTTGTTTCGAACAAATTCACAAATTCGGTTTTTTACTGACGAGATAATTCGATAGGCTGTTTACTGGTATATGCTTGTGTCAGCGAATCGCTCTGCAGAGGATATGTCTGGGTATACGTCTACATAAATACTTCGCAAACCACAGTAGAGTGCATGACGGAAGATATATCTTAAGAGTATTATCCATTAGCGTATTGATCAGGTGAAAAATTGCTATATACATCCTTTTGTGTGCATCCTAATTTATCCTCCGTCATCGTTATGTGATAAATGTGATGGCGGCAGTGTAATGATCCCACTGTCTGCTTCGAATACAGTGTGTAAGAGTATCTCCGAAACTTTAATGGTTTACTCTTGATATCGAAATACTGCAAAAAGTTGGTATGAACTACAGTTCGAAAAACCTTCGTTAGCGAGGTATGCCCGAATTTGTTACTGATGGCAAAAAAATGATACGTTTAACGTACACATTTACATTTAGAAAATTTTTTTCAAAGTGGCCTACTCTTGCATCCTTGCATCCCCTGGGCCACCGCTCCATACTTCTTCGTGCGTTATGAAAAACTCCTGGGGTGCTGTGCATTTGGTCACATTCATTTCGTGTATACTCCTTCAGAACATCGACACTGAGTACGGGATTGAATACGCCAAGAATTTAAAATGTCCGAAACGGAAAAAATTCCATTGAATTCAAAGGTGGAGCTAGGTCATGTCAAGCTACTGATCCCCTTCTCCAATCGACGTGTTCTGAAACTTACTATGGAGATGCAAATTTTTCATGGTAAGTTATGTCGACCACCATCGTGAGTAAGTCACTTTTGCTGGATGAGTTCGAGAGGTGTATCAAGTGAACGAAGCAGCCCTTCTCGCCGGCCGGTGTGGCCGTGCGGTTCTAGGCGCTGCAGTCTGGAACCGCGTGACCACTACGGTCGCAGGTTCGAATCCTGCCTCGGGCATGGATGTGTGTGATGTCCTTAGGTTGGTTATGTTTAATTAGTTCTAAGTTCTAGGCGACTGATGACCTCAGAAGTTAAGTCCCATAGTGCTCAGAGCCATTTGAACTAGCCCTCCTCTGAGGAACTGTAAATATGTTTGTCCAGAGAGACACTCCGGAAATATGTAGGGGCCCTTGAGATGATTATGAATAATTCTACACCTTACGTTGGGGATGAACCTCTGCTTATGTCTGCCTTATCAGCTGACCACACGGGTACTTGAGCAGTTCAGTACTTCGTGGACTTCACGTGACTACGACACTGGGAGCCAGCAATTCCCAGACCTGCCGAAAATGCCAAAGTCCTAATGTAGGACGCCTCCGCTGAGTGCCACTGGAGTGCGAAACAGTCTGGAGCATTCGCGGTGACCGCATCCGAGGCCGGGCTGTCCTGCTACGTGCGGCAAACATGAAATTTCCCTCCATACAACAGCTTCAACGGTGAAGCACGTCCAGAGATACTGAGTGATCAACACACCGGGAGACGCCATTTTCATGTATTTGTGAGTCTACCAGGGATCAACAGTAGCAGCATCGGAGGCTGACGAATGTAATTTAATGGTAATATAGAGTCCCTCGTATCCACGAGCTGTGTTGTTCTGCTGCATCCACATCCTTCCCCAGAAGAGATTCACTGCCCACTACAAGCCCTCTTCTTATGGCAGAAGCACTACTGAAGGTGAAGATGGGCGACAACCTGAAGACAGTAGCCAGTTCCACGGTTCCGCAGCAGGAGCATCCTTCGCAGCAATAACAGCATGTACTGATTTTAGAGTTTTTTTTGGCCAATGTGCTTCTTTTCTCTTCTCTCCTTATTTTAAGTATGTGTAATAACGATGGCAGTAAGTAACCTAAGCTCGCATTCTTGCCCTGATACACAAGTCGACCGACGTACCACCGTGTCCACTATGCCGCGTGGGGGTCCTGGGTCAGCACAGCCTCTCCTGCCAGTTGCCGGCTTCTTGACCTTGACCTTGACCTTGGAGACACTACCGCTCACTCAAGTAGCAACACTCCACCCCAGGAAAAAGCCCTGGAAGTACGACGAATCCAGTCGGTGTTCTCCACATAACAACGATTTATGTTGACCCCTGTGCTATGGAAGCAAATGGTAATAAGTTTCAGGCTCAGTATGCTATTTGACATCTTCTCGGCCAGTTACAGACATAATTGTATCCACTACTGGAAACAGTAAGTTACTCTGTGATCTATCGTAGTTTTGTAAATGTATGTTTACCATGTGCCATTTTGTAATATGCCACTGTAATACTACCATGAGCAGAATAAACTTAAATCTCAAAACAAAAGAATGTTGTAGGCTTTCAGAGTACCTGAAGATCAGCCCCAGGGTTCCGAAACAATGGATTAAAAGAAGGAATTCCCTCCATTTGGTGAATTCATTCAGTCAGCCTAAGATTGATAGCAGTAATATTGGTACTTTTTACTAGCTGCAGATGGTAAGTTTTCTTGCTCTCCTCATTTCATTTCACTTCAGAATATTACACGCAAATACTTTTGCGATATGAAATTCTCAAGGTGTTCACCACTGACCTTGCAATCAGAATCTATCAGGTTCTTTCTTTCGTTATAGGCATTATTTTAATCCAAATTTAAACAGACCCACTAAGAAAACCTGGCCATCTGGATCCCTGTTTGTAGGCTACCTGCAACATAAGCACTAATTCATTTACAAGTATTTACGCTTTTTTTCCTCCTACATTACTCATATTGTTTGCTCCGTTACACCTTTTACACCTCTTTTGTTGTTTAACTAGGATTTTGCAACACATACTTTTTTTTACTCATGATTTGTACATATCTTTTTCAGTTATTCATGCTGCTGCCAGTACTTGTATGAACCTGTATGTTGCTGGTTGGTAGGAATAGATTTTTGCAACTTTATGCTCGAAACAGTAACAAGCACTACCTATTACAGGTACAATCATGCAGATACTTGATGATGTCGTTGCTAGGTTGCGAGTTGGCGATGGCATTTTGTACGTTACCTTTCACGTGGTGAAATAATCGCCGCACTCACATCTGACCGTTTCCTTGCAGGTAGGATATGATCTAGGAAGATCCTCGACTGTGGTTGGCTAACACTGTTCCGAATGTCGTACATCTGGTAGTTGGATGAGGCTGTTAGTCTTATACCTCTTGCTCCCTAAGAAAACCTGCCATTCATTAAATTTCAATCCCTAAGTATTCTGTTGAATTTACAGCATTCAGATTTGTGTGACTTATCGCGTAATCGAAATTGAGCGAATTTCTTTTAGTCCTTATGCGAATAACTAAACATGTTTCTTTATTCAGGATGAACTGCCACCTTTCGCACCACACAGATATCTTTTCTAAATCATTTTGCAGTACGTTTTCGTCATCGATGATTTTGCAAGATGGTAAATGACAGCATCATCTCCAAACAATCTAAGACGGCTAGTCAGATTGTCTCCTATGTCGTTAACATAGATAAAGAACAACAGAAGGCCTATAAAATTTCCCTGGGGAACGCCAGATATAACTTCTGTTTTACTCGATGACTTTCCAACTATTACTACGAACTGTGGCCTTCCTGACAGGAAATCATGAAACCAGTCGACCAAATGGGGCGGTATTCCATAGACACGCAGTTAGGTTAGAAGACGCTTGTGAGGAAAGGTGTCGAAAGCCTTCTGGAAATCTAAAAATATGGAATTAATTTGACATACCGTGACGATAGCACTCATTGCTTCATGGGTATAAATAGCTAATTGTGTTTCACAAGAACGATGTTTTCTGATTCCGTGCTGACTATGTGTCAATAAATCGTTTTCTTCGATGTTATTCATCACGTTCAATCTCAGAATACGATCCGAAACCCTGTTACAAATCGACGTTAGTGACATTTTTAGGTATTGGTGTGACTTGAGCAGTTTCCCAGTCTTTAGGTACGGATCTTTCTGTGATAGAGCTATGCAGCATACTCAGAAAGGAACCAGACTGGTATACAATCTGGACCGGAGGCCTTGGCTTTATTAAGTGATTTAAGCTGCTTTGCTACACCGATGATATCTACTTCTATCTTTCTCATCTTGGCAGTTGTTCTTGATTGGAATTCAGATATATATGCTTTGTCTTCTTTAGTGAATGAGTCTCGTAAAACCGTGTTTAATAACTCTGCTTTAGTGGCAATGTCATAAGTGACTTCGCCGTTGTTATCGCACAGTGAAGGTATCGATTGCGTCTTGCCACTGGCGTGCTTTATGTATAACCAGAATCTCTTTAGGTTTTCTGCCGGATACCGAGACTGAGTCTCATTGTGGAAATTAGTAAATGCATCTGGCATCGAAGTATGCACTATATTTCGAACTTCTGCAAAACTTGGCCAGTCTTCGGCATTTTGCTTTCTTTTAAATTCGGCATGCTTTTTTCGTTGCTTCTGCAACAGCGATCTGACCATTTTTTTGTACCATGGGGGATCAGTACTATCACTTAGTAATTTATGTGGTATATATCTCTCACTTTCCGTCGATATAATCTGTTTGAAATCATTCCACATGTTTTCTACGCTTATGTGATCAGACCCCAAAGACTGGATACTTACCCTTGCGCGATTTCGTCGTCAGAGAACAATTTCATAGCGCTGCTGACCTAATCTGATAAACCTTTTACGTATATTGAGAGCGTTAAATGTCTTATAATGCTTCTATGGGATACACCCGATATCACTTTTGTCTCTATAGGACAGTCATTGCCCAGTTTTACGTACTGGATTTTGTCAGTGAAATATTCTGGATGATCACATATTTCCGAATATACTCCGTATAATCAAATCTTGGCAAATAGTCGATGCCATGGTACAGTTTTTCACGGCTGTCAGACGATTGAAATGGATCTTTTGTTCCATACCGATATGGGTTGGTTCAAATGGCTCTAAGCACTATGGGACTTAACATCTATGGTCATCAGTCCCCTAGAACTTAGAACTACTTAAACCTAACTAACCTAAGGACAGCACACAACACCCAGTCAGCACGAGGCAGAGAAAATCCCTGATCCCGCCGGGAATCGAACCCGGGAACCCGAGTGTGGGAAGCGAGAACACTACCGCACGACCACGAGCTGCGGACACCGATATGGGAATTTAGCCGCTAACATTTTTTGCACAGAGCACTCTTGGTTACCTTCGAATGTTCTAAACTCACGTAATCTCAATTGCTCGTCGAGCACATAACGTCAGTATTAGGAAGTCCACACAGTCACTGACATCACAGTGCAGCACGAGCAAGGTATTTCTGTGTTGCTGCACTACGGAAAGTAAGTGGCCTGAGATTCCCGCAAGCCTTCAGGAAGTTCTGCGGGAAGCGACGTTATTGTGGCACTTAGTACGTAGAGCTACCTGCCTATTATCTGTTACCATCTGTTAAATCACCATATATTATTATATGAGGATGGTATCTGTTCTTTCGGCCATGTCCGAAAGAACCGAGACCATCTTCATATAGATAAGGCTTAGCGGCACTCATATTGCCCGAACTCTTACGGGAATCGGTAAACTGACTGGTGCGAGTAATGAGTATAGTGGGCAGGGGCACAACAAGTGTAGGGTGTGGACAGTAAGTTGGGAATATGGGTCTTACATAGAGCGTGACAGAGATAAGTTCCTACAGTGGCGCTATCCTGGGTGTCCTCGGTGGCTCAGACGGTGCCGGCATGGTAGCTCAGCGTGTTCGGTCAGAGGGCTGGGTGGTGTCTGTAATAAAAAAACTGAGTCAAAGAATGAACGATCAACTTGAACGGATGTGTTGTAACGTCCGCGCAGACCAAACGCATCGAACTATATCGACAAAAAAAAAAAAAAAAAAAAAAAGACGGGTAGAGTGTTTGCAACGTAAGGAGGAGAGCCCGGGTTCGAGTCGCGGTCAAGGCACACATTTAAACTGTCCTTGTTGATATTTATTGATGCTTGTAAACAGCTAAATGTCTGGATTTCACTGTAATTTGATATATTTTTATATACCTACCCACCGCATCCTTTAGGATCGTACCTGCCGAATATCTGACCTACGTGAATAACGCTTTGCCGATCTCTATTGTGTACCTCCTATTCACAGAAATTACCAACTTGACTTGACAGTGAATCAAACATTCAGGGCAATACGACACATTGTGAAAGTTGTAGTGTGCCACTGGAACATCTACTCGACCAGCTTCCTGGCTGCGATGTATAATATAGTTAGGAGCACAGCTGCAAACTGCCGTCCCTGAACAAGTTACGCGAGTGAGGCCCCCGGGCTTTCATGTCCTGCTCAGTGGCAAGATGAAATTTGCAAAGCCGCCTCCGCTGTACTAGTTTTCCAGCGGCGCTGCAGACCTAGTTAACCACACAGCATGCCTGATGTACTAACTGATGGACGTTAACTACACAACATGTATTATAAGCTACTGATGAGCTGTTTTGGTGGTCTGTCATATCTGCAGTCCTAGAATACTCTGGCGTCGTTAATATGTATGGGGTCATACCAGCATCGACTGAAGACGTCACTGCCGTCCATTCGTTTATACAGTAACTGTAGGACGCAAGAGTAAGACAAAAACACTCTTATCAGCATTTAGTAATGCAAACCGACGCCTTATTTAATCATAAATATATGTCTGAGTGAAGCTAAATATTATTATCTTTACATAAAGAAAAATATCGGCAATAGCCTTGAAATCGTGTACTACACACATGAGTCTTGTATATGAACTAGTGAATTTACTGATGGCATATCCACGTATTCACTTTTAGAAGCCAAATTAATAATCAAATGGACTATTTTAGTAATATTGAACTTTAAATGGGTGAAGTACCCATGTACCGCCAGAAACAAACAAAACCATGAAAACAGTGAAAGGCAGATGGACTGTGAATGAGAATACTGGCGTATTTAAGTTTACAAAATAATGAAGAGTTTTACTCAACCTTGAAATAGGTACATATGATGAAAATTGTATATTTTTGCGTATTATCCAAGAGCTTAAGCGATATATCTACTACAAAGACGTACGTGTGAAAGAAAGCTGTGAGGCAGCTATCGCTGACAGGAGTAGTTCGTCAGAGGCTGACAGCGTCCGTTGCGATGCTCCGGTGTGGGCAGTCACTTAGTATTAACGATTCAGTGTAGTAATTTCAGTGTTGTGTATTAATGATTTATGGAAGAGATGAGATTTGAGGTAAAATTAATTAAGAAAATGCTATACATATTATTATGAAATTTTCATGAAGAATCTTTCTACGTATTGTTGCACTGATCTACAATAAGGTAATCAATATTCATGTATTTATACGCTTTTGCTGCAGAACAAATTTGAATGAGACCAGGTTTGTAAGTAGCCGCAAGTATTTTATTGTATTTTTTGTGAAGATCATTTGTTTGTGTAAATGTAATTTTTATGATATGGCTTGACAATTACAAGTCAAAAACGAAACTTCCTGGCAGATTAAAACTGTGTGCCCGACCGAGACTCGAACTCGGGACCTTTGCCTTTCGCGGGCAAGTGCTCTACCAACTGAGCTACCGAAGCACGACCCACGTCCGGTACTCACAGCTTTATTTCTGCTCAGTTGGTAGAGCACTTGCCCGCGAAAGGCAAAGGTCCCGAGTTCGAGTTTCGGTCGGGCACACAGTTTTAATCTTCCAGGAAGTTTCATATCAGCGCACACTCCGCTGCAGAGTGAAAATCTCATTCTGGATTGCAAGTCAGTTCCACAACCGAGTAAAATTGTCAAGTAAGATATTACAGTTATTCTCCTCAGTCACATTCAGCCTCCCATTTACAAGTCTTTCTTATTTAAACAATTTCTACATATGTGTCAGTCAAATATTTTGCATTTTAGCTTTTGCAACTGGTGTTAGTTTAGTAGTGCTGAGAGCAGAACAACGCATTACCCAAGGCGACACCAATACGAGGTAAGGAAATTAATATGTACAGTTTATTGATTTTCGCACAGGGACCACTTTTGTAGTTATTCAGATTTACAGGGCCGTAGTGAGGTGGAGTTGATCACAATGTACTTAACTCTAATCTACCATTATCGAGCGCAGATTTCAAGTACGTTGGGTTTGTATTATATGTATTGTATGTGAACTTGGGACCTAGAAACGACGGAGAGGCTCCGTCCCTGCCGCAGCCGCAGTGGTCCACAACCCCACGACGACTACCGCAGTCCACTTCAGCCCTCCGCCGCCCCACACCGAACCCAGGGTTACTATGCGGTTCTTCCCCCGGTGGACTCCCCCCTCCCCCCCCCCCCCCCCCCAAGGAACGTCTCACACCAGACGAGTGTAACCCCTAATCTTGCGTGGTAGAGTAATTGTGGTGTACGCGTACGTGGAGAACTTGTTTGCGCAGCAATCGCTGACATAGTGTAGCTGAGGCGCAATAAGGGGAATCAGCCCGCATTCGCCGAGGCAGATGGGACACCACCTAAAAGCCATCCACAGACTGGCCGGCTCACCGGACCTCGACACAAGTCCGCTGGGCTAATTCGTGCCGGGGACCAGGCGCTCCTCCCATTCCGGAAAGCCGTGCGTTAGACTGCACGGCTAACTGGGGAAGGGGGAGGGGGACAGCTTGGGTTTACTAGTACTGCTTTCTTGCTAGTAGACAGATGGTTTAAAGCAGAGTCAGGTAAATATATAGATAGACGTAATCAGATACACATTCACCACACCACATGGTATGACTGTTCTTTGTTGGCCATAAACGTTACACCATACTTTAGACATAAATGTTACAAACTCTGTTAGCTACAACTATCTGGAGCATCAACTGATAAATTTTACACAAAAATGACAAACTCAAATCAGTTAAGGAATGATGTTTCATTAGGAAAGCATGCATTTTGGTAGAAGCTATATAAATTCTCTCCTGAATTAATCCATTTTACAGTTCAATGTGTCTTTGTCAACATGATTCTTCTATGTGGCCCAAATCTGTTTAAACGGAATCACTTACGATCAAGTGTATCACAAAGTATGGTCCATCTGAGAGCAGGGATTTGTGAATATCATTTAACAACTTTATACCGGTGAAGCAGTACTTTAGCCTCTCACCTTGAGTCCGGCTGCAACAGAAAACAGCGCACTGCGGGCGACGAGGGGTACGTTGCGGCAGCTGCCATGTCCTGACGCATCCGTGAAATACATAAAGTATGCGGTTTCGCATTCTGTTTATGAGAGCGTGGGCAACCTCGCTGCAGATTTCAGTATGACACGCACCCAGTCGCTGGTCTGGCCAAACCAATTTGATTCACAGCAGGAATGGTATGTGCTGGAATGGTGGATGACCGACTCATGGCGAATAAGTTCACCCTCGTGACACATGATATGTCCGAGATGAAATGCTGTTCCACTGTTTAGCTGGTAACCACTACAGGCTCTTAGTCCACCACAAGAAACAGACTACAAGTCTCACACACTAGGGAAAGACTTGAAGTTCCCCATCAGGGGAGGACAAGACGAAGAAGAATTACCGCAGCTTTCAACTACGCGCCGGTACTGGAGCAGAATTAGCGAAACGAAAATGCCCCCAAATTCCACAAACGAATCAGACTATGCTCTATTCATTGAATCTCCCCTCTTGACTGTTCTGTTGGCCTGTTATCCTTCCAGACACAGCACTGACGTTCCCACATTGGGGAGCAAGCCTCTACTTTGTATACGCTGAGAGGAGGTAATCAGCGTGTCCAACTCTCTCTTGTATGAAAAAATAAGATTTTGGAACATGAAGCGTCATTCTCATGGTAAGAATAATAATGTCTTACGAAAAAGCATCTGCCTAGACGAGACAACAGTCCCTCACTGACAGATTGATCTAATCTTTCTGGATGAACCCTTTCCATTTCATGAAAAAAGGCTGTTAAGCTCCCAGAGTGCCATACCTGTAAATTAAATGTTTTTCCACTCAGTAAAAGGACCTGATGACTTCATGGTGTCAGGGGGGAGGGTTACAGTCCTACCTTTACAAAACGCGTACACCAACCACTCTGTGCATATCATCCCAGCTTCTAACATAATATCATCCCAGCTTCTGCCATGAGATTGTACAGAGTTTTATGACCTTTCCACTATTTGCATAAAATCTCAGTTTACAACAGTCTCTCTTGAGCAGTCGCTCTGAAATGGCTTACTCCATGCAGTTCCAGCCATCAGTCATCTTCACCAATGGACTGGCGCCTGGTCCAAATTAATGTAAGGGAGGAGACAGCTTCAAACGGAAGTGCCTCTGGGGTAAGACTGCATCTCAGGATAACTCTTGTGGCCAGGTCGCTCTGCTCATTTAATCTCGCTCTCAGTTTTTGGTTGCCTCCACTACAGCCCCCTGGGTGCAAACTCTTTACAGGTTACACATGCAGTTTCCAGGTCATTCTGCCCACAGTTCCCTCATGTAGGGAATATCATTAACCAATGAGATCAAGACCTAAAATACGAATGTTAATCTTATTATCAATGTTTTTAAAGTGGCAGATTGGCGTGCCACCTCCCAATAGTAAACGGAGCATTGTACTGTTTGCAGATTATTCACACTGATCTTACATTCTCTCCCGGAATCTTTTTGTAACATGGTTTTCTCCAGTGTAGTTAATTCAATGATAATCACACGAATACATAGACCATTAAGGAGGCACTACATGTGTAACGTCCCCTTAGAAAAATTAGTGAATTACTGTGGTGATAAATCTCTCATATTATTTGATTTTCAAACAGCTGACCAAACTGAATGTACTCAGAGATTACTCTCGTTACTTATTCTGAGCAACACTAAACTGACACACAATATTTTTGGCTGAACGTAATGTGACTTTCAAAAGTCCCTACAAAAGAATGGCCCTGACTAACATTAACCTATACCTTTCACAAATCACTTACCTCACAAAAATCTTCGTTACTCGAACTACTGCAATACAGCGAGCGCCACTTCTGCCAGCTAATTAAAATATTCAAACTACTGAAGGCACTAACTACTGATAGACATATTTAGCAAATGAAAGGTTTTGATAGAGAACAAGCAATGTATTTACCTTAATGGTATTCAAAAGTCATAATATATATAGCAGTTCATGACATCCATTCTTACAAATGTGCTGTTTCTGATGGACACACGTCCAGATCATCCGCTCTCAAAAATCTGCCATCTCACTTCCCCACATCCACCACTGCTGGCGGCTCACCTCCAACTGCGCAACGCTACACGCTGTTAACAGCCAACAGCCAAACACTACAATAGCGAATATTACAACAATGTCACCCAGCCACAGACTGCACACAGCACAGCCAGTGATTTTCATACAGAGCGCTACATGGCGTTACCAATATAAAAACCTAAACAGCCTACTTACACATGTTCATAAAAACTTTCAAGATCCCATGGTGGTGCACGTCCTTCATATGAAGAGACACAAAATAATTTTCAAAAATTGTAATTTTTGTTTTCATTCTATAAAAATCCTCCCTTCTTTCTCCCACTGTTATAGTGCAGGGAATATTATATACCAAATTACATTGTCAGGGAAAGGAGTCTGGGAACAAAATCCCAGTATGGATTAATAATGTTCATAAAATCTAAGAGTCATAATCTAAGAATCAAAACTAAGGTTGGAATATCAACAATATAAGGAAATGGCCACCACCAAAATGCGACCAAGAGCAAAGCAAATTACTCTGCAACGAAACATGCAGCTGAGCGTGACATTCTTGGTTTCAATAGCTGTTTCACTACCTGATCCATTTGGATCCTCCCCTCCACCGCCAGCATTTCTGAACAGCGCAGATGGGAGTTATTCTTACAACACATTCTCCACTCTCAGAATCATCCTGGCCTCATCCTAGGGTAACGTAATGCCCCCACGACCTCCACCTAACTGTTGCCGTCCCCTCTGTCCTTTCATATGATCTCTATTCTCGACCTCTCACCCGTTTTGTTTCCTGCCATTTGCCAACGCACCTACCTATCCATCTTTCCCTTGACCACTCCTCTCCTTTTTCGCTCCCCATTTCCGCCTCCCTTCCCTCCTCCCTGACTCACAGACACCCATTGCCGCAGCCAAGTTCTGCACATTCCACCAGACAGCGCTCTTCTCTCTCCACCTGTAAGCTTCTATCTCTTCCCCTCCCCTGTCCTCTCCAGATTGCTGCTTCTGTTGTATGTGACAGCTGCATTTCGTTCCGACCTACCCGAAATGGCGGTTACGTGTGTGCGAGGTGTCTTGCTTTTGAAGAGGGCTTGGTCGAAAGCTAAGCTATAAGTGTGTTTTCATTTGTACCTGTCTCTAACTCAGTGTGTCATCTTTACAGTGAGTAGCAATCCGAATTTCCCTTACATTGTTATTGTACAAATGACACTGAAAAGATTTTAATGTTTGCCTTTGGTTTATGATTCATCTTTCCTTGCATGCCTGTCACTGGATACTAATAATTTCCTTTCCTGCAACTATTAATAGTTACATATGTCACCGTGTCCATAATCTTGCAGATAATGGCAGATTATAGTTCACATTCGCTAGACGTGTCCAGTAACTTGAACGTTGCTTTTATATTAGTCAGTTTCTAAATTCTCCCATTTTATATGTCTGTTAACTCGCAAGCGGTTTTGCTATGATAATCTGTGCTCACTGGTCGATATCTGTGCAGTAGTGTACTGATTGCACGCAGGAGAACTACATTTATTCATATGAAATTCGAAAAGTGCAATGAATCAAATCTTTGAGGAGTCTTGAAAGATGTACATAAATATGTACAGGAAAAAATGTATGATGCATTAAAAAACAATACCCATTTATTAGGTATACTGTTCTTTGTTCAATGTTAAAAATATTAATAACTGTGAAATAGTCGAATATTTTATGTAATTACTTGCTCCGGTCTTGATCATAGATGTGGATAGACGTGAGAGACATTGCAAGTGTACTTATGTTGCATTTTGGTTTATTTGCTCTTAAAACCTTTATTTACGTGTCTACATTTTTTCACTATATCAGAGAGTGAAATACAGTGCGAGCCTATGAATGATTGTGATCGGCTATTTGCATAGCACCAAAGTCCTATTTCAGTATTGCCGATACAAAACGGCACCAGAGCCGGCGGAAATAACTTACAAACTTTGCGATAATTTAACTTCAGTGTCATTTTATTGTATTTGCAAAGACTGATAGTTGTTTTCATTAAATTCTTGTGGTTGCCGCGTAACAGCTATCTTTTATATCAGCTACGTAAATTTACAGAATTTAACTTCCTCCGAAATGATCAGTGATAAATATGCCACACAGTAATATTTCTCTACGCGAACCCATGACATTAAAGCAGCATTAATTTCAATGTAATTGCAATGCAAAAAAGAATCAGAGATATTTTGTTAATATACGAGCTAGTTCGCTGCCTCGCATCGCTCTTTACGTGTTTCGTATTCGATAGAAAAAAACTGTGTGATTTGCTCTTGATAAGCTGTGTTGTCACTTCAGTGTCTGTGGCGTCATTTGACGTGTAACTACACGTATTTGTACCTATAAATGATATATTTTAACGAACCGCACATGTACACACACTGCATACGAGGTCTGTTCAAAAAATTCCGGAACGTTCCTAATTTCGCGCCAATAGTGTGTTGGAGTGAACGCGGTGGCATCTCGACTGAGTGAAACGCGGTGGCATCTCGCCTGTGTTTAATTTGCAACTGCCGGAAGTTTCATTGTTGCATGTCTGTTAGTTATTGTTCAATGCTGTATTAAGTAGAACACTGTGACGCACAGTTTGCAGAGTCAGAAGAGTAACGAGTCTGATTTAAATTTTGCACGAAACTTACGACAACCGTTACAGAGACACATCAAATGATGCAGCATATGGTGGTTAGTGCTTAAGCCATGCTCGTTGTTACGAATGGTTCACACGCTTTAAATATGGCCGGACGTAAGCTAAAGATGACCCTCGTTCAGGACGCCACAGACGACACTCATGTCAGGGACGTCAACGAAATTGCACGTACCGATTGAAGAATCAGTGACCGAGAGATTGAAGAAGAGAGTACGATTTCTGTTGTATTATGTCATAAATTCCTGATACAGCCTCTTGGAACGCATCGTGTTGCCGCTAAGTTCGTCCCACAGTTCATGAGTCAGGACCAGAATGATCATCGCCTCGGACCCTGTGAAGAGCTTTTGGATCACGCAAGTAAGAGCGAGATGCTCCTTAAGAGAATCATAACTGGAGATTAGATGTTGGTCTACGATGACGATGTTGAAACCAACATTCAACTTTCGCGATATGTTCTCCAAAGCCAAGTGTGGCTTTTAGATCAGGTTAAATGTCAAAGTCATACTGATAGTTTCCTTTGGCTTTCAAGAATAAATTCATCATAAATTCGTGCCACAGGGTTCTGTCGGGACGCGTTGCGTCGCCTGCGAGAAAATGTGAGAAGGGAACGGCCCGAAATGTGGCGAGACTGTTCATAATGCATGACTACTGCGCAAAAAAAAAATCACTGTGATTCGTAGTCCTCCGTACTCTCCAGACCTGTCCCCTGTGAACTATTTTGTTTTATTTATTAAGTTGAAAGTCCCGTTGAAAGGACGAAGATTTGCAACGATAGACAAGATAAAAGAAAATTCGCAGAAGGCGCTTGGCGTCATATGGCAAGAGGCTTGCAAGGTATCTTCCTGAAGTGAAAATGGCGTTGGAAGCGGTGTATCAGCTCTAGAGGAGAGTACTTCCAAGGAGACCATGCACAGTAAGTAAAAGGTAAGCATAGAAAAATTTTGTGGATAAAATTCCGGAATTTCTTAAACAGCCCTCGTCTATATTAAAAATAAAACTGTAGTCATCCTGACTCAGTTGTTGTGGTTTGCCTTAACGTCATTCTTTTGGGGTGGTAACTTGACCAGTGAGAATTAAATATGCGCAGTGTAAATTAAATAGCCTTTTTGAAAGACGAACAAAAGTGCTATTTCAGTCCCATCAATTCTGTGGCATGCCGGTCGTAGTGGCCGAGCGGTTCTAGGCGCTTCAGTCTGGAACCACGCGACCGCTACGGTCGCAGGTTCGAATCCTGCCTCGGGCATAGGTGTGTGTGATGACCTTAGGTTAGTTAGGTTTGAGTAGTTCTAAGTTCTAGGGGGCTGATTACCTCAGACGTTAAATCCCATAGTGCTCAGAGCCATTTGAACCACTTTGAAATTCTGTTTTATGGTTGGCTGCTCTGAAATATATTAAAAGAGAAAATGACAGGTTGCTGACTACAACGTGCATTTCTACGTGAAAAGTTGTAATCAGAATAGCCACCAGCTTTTTTCTGTACACTAACGGGGATATGTCATTTAATATTTGCTGTAAATGAGTTGCTTTCCATACCATAGTAATGCAACATTTTCTCGTCTATATTTAGCCACTGTGAGTATTACTGTGTGATATGCAGTTTCCATTAGTGTGGGCCAGATTTCGATTTCTCTGTGCAATGTATTTGATTCAGTATCAGTCAGTGTAAATCCGTTTAACATTTACCAAACAAATCTCTGTATTTCCGTTGGTACTTTGAACATTTTGTGACTGAAGTCTTTTTCTTGCTCAGGTACTGATACCCCGCAGTTCATATAAAGTTAGCTATCTTCTTATTATGAGTCTACCTTTGGGATGCAATAATTAATAATTGATATAATATCTTTCTGTATTTATTCACGCTCCCTGAGAGCATTTATTTATATGACTTTTCCTCCAAGAATTCATATGATTGGGATCTTAGCGAGATCATTTGCCTCCTGCACAGTTATTTATTAAGTTAGAATTATTTTCATGTGCTGCAGTCATTCAGTTAGCATAGCAGCATTTTCGGTAAGAGTTTTACACGTTCCAGAAGGAAAGTTTTGGACGCGATCTACGTAGCAGAAAATGCTGTGCCATTCCATACAATGTTCGTCTCTCATTCAATATTTTCAGGTTCTTTGTAAAAAATTGTTCGAATTCCAACTATGAGTGAAACATGTTCGCTATAAGGGATACTATGTAAATCTCTTCCAATCTCAAATTAAGGTTTCTTTGTAACAGAACTTGATAATTAGAGTGAAATAAACATCATTTACACACTGTTCAACTGTTTCACAAATAAGTGGTTCCAGTGTTAACATGCTCACGAAATGAAGACAGATTGCGTTACAACATAGATACAAAATGTCACTTGAATTAACCCATCTTCTATAGATATATCTATATGTATTCAGATTAACTCAACACACAGGTCACCTACAATCTGCACCTTAGAAAAGGCAAAGAGACAAAAGAATCTAATCCACAGTTCAGTTATTGTTACTATTATTATCGTTATTATTATTGTCATTATTATTATCTGTGACCTACGTAACAGCAGGCTATATTCACTCAATTCTACGAGATTTATTTTTTTCAAAATTAATTATTTGATTCATAACAAAGGTCGAAGCGGAAAATAAAGAAATATTATAACTGTTAAGATCCAATGAAAGGGTAAAAGCAAACCTGACAGCTCCCATCGTTCTGCAAACAAAAATTTCGTCAGTTCCTGTGAATAGGATTATTACATACTGTGCAACACGGTTAAAGGAAAAATTTTGCGAGATCCGGTAATTATCTTCCATTGCGACGCATAAGTTTGGAATTGGGCACAAAGGTCCCGGAAACCTTCGTCTGCTACGGTGCAAAAGCGTGCTAGCTGCTACGTCACTCTCTGGTGGCAGCTGTCGGCAAATGTGAAAAAAGCCCAGAACCCAGAAGTTCATGTAACGTTTATGGTGGGTTAATGATGTCACAATGCACCAAATTACGCCATACGTCTAACCAATGCCATCGTGGATGTGTAACACCTTGAAACTGTCGTCACGTCTCGTCTTCCCACATTCGACCCTTTCTTTTGACTCCTCTGCACTGGAGTTGATATATGCGACGCCCACAGCTAAAATCAAGGGTTAAAGTGGTTATTTTATAACGAGGGGGATGAGGGGGGCAGTGACGTTCAGAATCGACACGAAAAGGCTTCAGGGGATAGGATAAAAGGCGTCAGTGAAACCACTTGTTTTCTTGTCACATTAATTCCCACATATTTCAAGGTCGAAGACGAAGGTGCAATGAGCAACAGGACAACAGTCTGGACAACCATTGATACTGCTGCTACTTGTGGACGTTTCCCGCTACACTAGTGACATTTTGGAGCTCCATCCTCTCAACGAGATCGCACTCGTTTCGAGTGCAGCAGGAAAGCAATTTATGATCAGGCGTGCAGGTTGGAACCACTATGGGCCGTTTAAGACTATTCGACGAAATTGGAACTTGATCTGAAGCAGCGAAGAATGCTTATCCATTTTCAGCCCTCGTGTTTCGCGATCCTCGTGAAGCTTGATAGCTGCGACACTTCCACGTTAATGAAACGGTAAACCATCCTCCTAAGACTCGCCATTCGGCAATAGCCTCGGTGGTATTCGCCCAGCTCTACTAAGGATTTTAAAAATGCACCTGTACTGAAACAACCTGTGAAGTACTCCTAGACGCCTACTGGCAGGCATATAAGATCAGATTGGTGTCAACGCGTTGCTGCCTGATAAGATGAAGGAATTATTAAATGAGCCCATCTACGCATTGGACCCAGTGACAACGGATCCAGTGACCAAGATTATTACTGAAAGATTCAGACCTCTGTAATTCTTGGTGGCACAGCCAAAAACCTCATTCGCAGAGTACCAGATGCGACTCTAATTCACTGAGTATCAAAAATACGTAAGGGAAAGTTTCCCTTAACGCCAATTTTGAACGAGATTAACTCTCCTACATACCATTCCGCAAATTATCTAACCCAGAAATTAAGGCCTCTGTTTAGCAGAACAGATTGTTACGTGAAGAGCTCGACGCGCTTTAGAGAACGCAAGAAAGAAGATACAATGCTACACGTGGACATCATAATCGTCTTCGACATTAAGCTACTATCGACAAACGTGTCAATACATCCATGAGACGTATGTGACCTCGTTGAGCTATGTTTGTCATCAATATACTTAAATGGCAAAGAAAATTCAACGAAAAGAAAGACAACATAGGAGTGGAGTCCCCCCCTGTCGCCCTAAGCAGCCGACAATTCATAGAGCCATTTTGCAGCAACGGTACCTTATTCCACTCCTATTCGCCGACGATGGTGGTTCAGGTGAGTGGACAATATGTTTGCTGTATGGTCTCGTGGTGACACGGAGCTATACATGTTTCACGAATTTTCGAACAAAATGCATGGGAAGATGCAGTTGAAACCCGACTTAGAGAAGAATGGTTCAGTTCCATTCCCAGACGTAGAAGTATACAGGGCAACGGTGCACACACTGGGACACACAGTGTTTCGGCGTAAAGTCAACCGCCAGGACGCCAGTAGGGAACGATAGAGAAGAGATGGCTGTGAGAAGACGTCAGCCAATCGCACGCTGACCGACCCCTCTCCAGGACGACTACGCAACAGCAGACATAAGCAGACATATTTTTGTTGGCAAGTTGGATGCATGAGCTGTTAAGCTGACTATTAGACAATTCTCGCACTTGTCGGCTATTGCTGTCTTTGGAGATGTGTGTAATTATTTTTTCCAGAAACTCACATAGTATATCGCAAAACTCAAACCTTCTGCACACCAACGTGAGTAGTTATTTTGCTGGCACTTTCCCGAATGATTTTAAAAATTCTGATGGCATTTTATCTATTCCTTCTGCCTCATTAGACTGTAAATCTTCCATAGCTATTTTAAATTCTTATTCTAATATTGAATCCCCCTTCTCTTTTGTAGTAACTCCTGCGTCCTCTCAGATGGCTTCATCACATAAGTCTTCCTTCTCAAAGTGGTCTTCTACGTACTGTTGATGCCTATCCGCCCTTTTCTCTTCATTTAACAGTGGAATTCCTATTGCCCTCTTAATACTATCACACTAATTTTTAATTTCACCGAACGGTTTTCTGACTTTTCTGTATGCTAAGACGGCTGTTCGGTTCTTTACTTCTTTTTCGATTTCTTCAAATTCATCCTGCAGTCATTTCGCCTTAGCTTCCTTGCAATTTCCTACTTATTTCATTCCTAAGTGACTTGTATTTCTGTATTCCTGAATTTCCCTGAACAATTTTGTACTTCCTCCTTTCATCCATCAACTGAAGTATTTCTTCTGTTACCCACGGTTTCTTCGTGGTTACCTTCTTCGTAGCTATTGTAACGTTCTTTAAAAAAATGTAATAATAAACTTTACGTTTACGTTGAATGAATGTCTGACCTGTGGTATGAGTATTGAACTCGAATTGTGGTGTTGCGTGTTGTAAATGCAAGTGGTGTGCTTACACTGTGTTATTGTTAGCAAAACTTTACATGATTTTTTTGAGCAATACAACTCCCAATACCAATAAAGGAATACGGTCACTGCAAAATACATTCAGCCCCTTAGGCACTGAATCATCTGGCTCTGGTCAAAACTGATAACTTTGACCCCTGTGTACATAACTTTACTTGTCTTACCTTTAAAGCAGTAACAGTGGAACGCGATATATTGTGGTCACTCATGAAAAACAAAAATATGCTAGCTACAGGCTCATCAGTGTGTAGTTCTGGCATATTACGTTGAAATACACATGAAATTTTTGTGGCTGATAAATGGAAATATTCATAAAAAATCTAAGATCTTTGAAAACATATACGATATGGACCGGGAGGTGGCATTGATTATGGTGAATTACCAACACTGAGTTTCTTTTAGCAAGATGATAATGCAAGTTAAGTTTGGCTATTGAATAAGATGTGACAATTGAAGTTACATTACTCACAATTGACTCATAAACAACGAGATTTAAACAGCAAGTTTTGTCTAACGTCATTAAACCAGTATAAATGCCAATCATCAAATTACAAATAGTTCTGTTAACAAATGTTAGAAGCCGGCCGCGGTGGCTGAGTGGTTCTAGGCGCTTCAGTCCGGAACCGCGAGACTGTTATGGTCACAGGTTCGAATCCTGCCTCGGGCATTGATGTGTCTGATGTCCTTAGGTTAGTTAGGTTTAAGTAGTTCTAAGTTCTAGAGGACTGATGACCTCCGATGTTAAGTCCGATAGTGCTCACAGCCATTTGAACCATATGAACAAATGTTGGAAGCATTACAAAAGTGAAATATCTAACTAGCGATTAATGAAAACAGTTTGCGTGCAATCTCAGACACAGAAACCGACAGCCGGCTGACCGCCACAGCGACAAAGTACGAGTCGTTCACTTAAGGTGGCCAATAAAACCGACCACCGCTTCCAACGATTAAGTCTGGCAATCTGCACAATCTGGCAACACTGTAGAATGCGGAAGTGTCATGAGGAAGTGTTGTCTATTTCCGAGATGCTTTTGTGTTTTGTGAGCCCGTGGTCTCGTGGTAAACGTCGTGCATTCTGAAATTATAGTCACGTGTTCGTGTCCAATTGTAATTTTTTTCCCACATTTCGGCAGTCGTCTAAGGTTATGAATCTGACTGAACATCGAAGATAATTCGCTTCACGTTCTACCTACCAGTAATAACATATACTTCCAGAAACAATTCCGCAGGACAGCTCGTGCCTGCGTCGCGATCAGAACAGCTTACGCTCGAGCGTTTCCTCGCCGGCCTACCGGCCACCGGAGAGACACCGTCCAGCCGCCTGAAATCCTACGCCTCCCAGGTGAACGTGTCGCGATGCTATCAGTGTATGTATCAACAGTCATTTCGAATTTGAAGTTCTAGTTATCATCTTGCAGTTTAGCATTGGATTTTGCATACTTCAAAATCATGAACTACAGTTAAGCGTTGTAAAATTAGGTCGCAAGTGGTAAAAGGCAACGGCACGGCAACAGCAGTTCAGTAACTGAACGACTTGTTGGATGTTCGACGAAACGTGGCGAAACCAAGGAGAAACCACGTGCAGACGCCGTGTGGTTGGACGTCCATCCCTCATTACAGGTATCGGACATCGTAGGCTGGGCAGACCGATAAAATAGAACAGGCGGCGAACTGTGGCTGAACTAACGTCAGACTTTAATGCTGGGTAGAGTCTGATAGTGTCTGAACACATAGTGCACTGAACGCTCTGACGATAGGCCTCCGCAGCCGACGAGACAAGTGTCTGACAATGTCAACAAGGCAACTAAGACTGAATTGGGCACGTGACCGTCGCCACTGAACGTTGGCGCAGTGGCAGAGCTGGACGCGGCTCTGGGGATCATTCATGTGAGCACCCATGGGTCCAGTGGAGCTCGTGCAAGGCGCCATGACGGCCAATGGTACACTGCTTGCAGTCCACGTCCACCCCTTCATGACGATCATGTTTCCTGAAGGGAGTGACATTTTTCAATAAAATAATGCGCAATGTCAGAAGAGCATGAGTGCGGTGGAGTAGTTCGAGGAACACAGTGGCTAGATCCAGTCGATGCGTTCATCCCCCTACTCACCAGATATGATCTCAGACGAACGCGTCTGGGATGTGAATGAACGTGACTTCAGAGCTCATCACTCCACTCTCTGGCATTTGAGGGAATTAGGTGACTTTTGTATGCAAATGTGGCACTAGCTCCCTCCTCGACAAAGTTGAACATACCGGCTATTATGTAGCGGGTCACAACTCTCTGGTTGACCAGTGTATATACATATGCTTTAAAAAGATATTTTCATGTGGTGTCATCCATTAAGTTCCAGCAGTTCAAGTACTTGTCAACATTGCCTATTCGGTCTTTCCTTTCCACTGGCGCTCTTCTTGGTTGATTAAATACACACTGAAACTTCTTGTCATCTTAAATATCGAGCAGAAATTTATTTCTTGAGAGCCAGGGATATCCGTCTATCTTGTATCCTCCTACGACAACATATTTGCCATTATCTGTAATATTCGATCGTACATCAATTGATCTGCTTCTTCGCAGAGTGTGTAATATATGAACATAGCTAACAATGGTTTAGCTGAAGCCAGAGTAATCGCTGCCACCTGACATTCGTTGGGGTAGTGTGTGACTGTCGTTGCTTGATACGACCGCTTGTGGCGTGGTAGTTAGTAGTTCGCAGTCCAGTAAAGTGTGGCTGAGACTACGTCTGTGCCGTTATTGCTCGGATGTGCTTGGGAGTTTGCTCTTAATGTGATTATTTTCGCTCTGTATTTTTTTCGCTTTAAGGTCTCAGTGTGAAATGATGAAGGGTATTGCTAAACTAAGAGTATTTAAATGTAATAATATTATGAAAAGGAAAGTTGCTACTCACCATATAGCGGAAATGCTGAGTCGGAGGTAGGCATAGCAAAAAGACTGTCGCAAATAAAAACCAGTAAGGCATTCGTCAACATAGACGACCGACACACACACACACACACACACACACACATCATATAAGGAAATGCATCTCACACACACCACTGAAGTCTCAAGCAACTAAAACCACAAGAATTTAAATGTGTTTCAGATGAGTAAAGTTTTCACCAATATAACGTACAATTCGTGATCTGCTAGCTGTAACTATTCTTAATCGCTCCCATCATTATCCGCTTTCTCAAATCATAAGTAAATGAAATAGCTATATCATAGTTGCTTGTAGTGGAGACAGACAGCATATAGCGTCACTCATCCATTTATGTTACGCTATTAACTCTTACTTTCTCAGAGAGCGAAGTCAAGTGATTTCTGTTTACTTCCTTCATAGAGACATAGTCTGCTTCCAATTCTTCACAAAGCTACAACAAAATAGTACAGTTATCACTATTTCATTTTTCAAGAACTTTTCTCACGATGTGACTACCATGTACGTTAGCACGGGTAATCTGTCACCAGGAATATCTTCGAATTTAAAATTTAAAATCAGTATCTAAGAAAGAACTGCCAGTAGTAGTTACGATTCTGAATTTACTGAACAGAATTAGAGTTTTCAGTTATGTATTAGTGTTTTCAGAAGTAAGAAATCACATCATTCTGAAATCTCAACTTCCTTTCATATTTCAAGAATGGTTAACACAAAAGTTAAAGATTTACAGATTCCTACCGAAAAAAGAAAGCTTCAATTACTGAAAAAATAATAAAGTAGTCCCTAGTGCAGAGATCACAAAATTGCAACGCAAATCACTAAAGCACTTGGAACAGATGCAAAATTAGGAAACAGAAACAAATGAAATTGACGCCAGACCTGAAGAACAACGTGAAATACTGAAAGCATAAATCAATGAACTTCCAGACAAAGTTGGACGAACAGAAATAAATACAGACGAGCAGTCATTAGACATACACCTATATAGTTTAATCAGATCGAAGAATTTCAGTCTTTAGAGCATTTCAAAGGAGGACAGATGATGACGATAAACTAATAGCACAAGCAATAAATCAATAGGTTATGCGGACATCTAGCTGAAATTGAAAACAAAAACAAAATACACGTTACTGTAGTGAGAGCTACCACGGGCAAGAAACAGATTTCATGTAAGAACAATATTTTGGACGACCTACATGTGAAAGAGACTTTGATAACGAGCGCGAGCATTCACGCACCTATTTAACCAACGGAACATTCATTACTTTATAAGACACGACGTATTTGGCTATACACATTTTTATCGGTGAGAAAGTCTAATGTTTTTCACAATGGCTTCAGTGATTTACTTCTCGTAGATTGGATACAACAGTTTAGCCTTTCCTTACCACCAGCTTGACCAGTGACACACAGAATTGTTTGGCAGTTTCTTGGAATGCGGATGCAACCCAGAGCAAGACAATGCTTTTCTTTAGAGGACTTTCAAATGCATCTTTGGCGTCATACTGGTCAGAGACTACGTAACGTGAGGCTTAATACAAACTCATCAGTTTGACAAATTTCGAAAATTCGCACTTTGCAACCTTAACGCAGTTCTTCGAGCATGTGGTGCAGAAAAACCAGTACTTGACAGAACCGTACATCATTCCACTTTCATCCAGCTTGGAGTTTCCCAGATCTTTACGCTTTTCTTTGCTAACAAATATCAGAAAGATGACATCAGTGCATTCTGTTTCGTTTCGCAATTGCGTGAGAGTCAAGAATCAGACTCTACATACAAATAAAAGAAATCTTTATCAGAACAACCGCAATTACAATGACAATTCGAGCAACGGACAATGCATATCATTCAGTGACAACAGAAGCAGAAGATATGGGAATAACCAACAGTACCAAGAACACTATCACAGACATAACATTTTCAGTAGACCACCACATTACGACCGCAACAAAAACTGAATTTTTCATCATAACAACCAGCACTTTCATAATTCAAGGGCAACATGAACAATCCTGCATAGCAACACAGTAATTTTGGAAATAATTACGTGCAAAGCAATAACAACTTGCAGATGAATAGGCAGCAACTGTACAATAACAACTATCATCACAACAGACAACGAAGCAACATTTTCCCTGAAAATGACAGATGTGAGAATAGGAGAAATGAAAATTATAAACAGCTAAATTTTGTTTAGAAATAATCGGACAGTCGTTTTCATCCACAATAATTTAACGCTTATAATGCAGAACTGAGACGATCTGTACAAATAGCTGAAGTTTCGCAAGCTACTTCACAGCGACGTGACAGCAATGACTACAGGAGGAGAGTAAAGGAGCTTCACACACAGAGAGAGCACGACGTACTAGTGACAATACCGACATACTGAAAATATCGTTTTTCAGAAGACATGAGGGACACAATGTTACAAGAGAAACAGGAGCATCGAAAGCAGATTTAACATTCAGTCATTATCATACAAATAGACAAACATACTTTAAACGCAATTTTAGATTCAGGTCCTGCACTTTCAGTAACTAGTGATGAAACATTCAATAAATGTAATTCAGATGAAACTTTCTCCACTTTATCAGTATGTAGAACAAAAGTTAGAGGAGCTGTTTCAGGAAAATATGTTGATGTGAAATCACCAATACATTTAGAGTAAATTGTTCTTTCTTTATTTATATTAATTATTGTTTTTCTTATTGAATTTGATTATGATTATTTCTTTTCTGTTTTTTTAGTTTTTTTCTGTTTGTGAAGGTGCTTTAGGCCTTTCTATTTTAGTTTCAATAATTCGGTTACACTTTCTTTGTAAACTTCTGATCTGGTCCACTACTAACAACAGAGATTTGCTTGGCATGGATTTATTAAACAGAGAAAACCGATTTTGGGATTTTGAAAATTCGTGTACTTCACTACAAAAGAGTGATACTCTGGTTACAGTCCGTTTTGAAAACAGTTTTTCAATGGAAGAACAAAGCAGTTTTCCACGCCAATCCAAAACATGAGTTGCTACATGTATTTTTTCAGTATTAATGAAAATAAGGAATCTAATTTAGACATTACTCAAACAATACAAACAAACATAGACTGGGGTGAAGCTGCATCACACGGGCATAGATAGTTCTACAGACTCATTCTCTTGATTTTGATGTTTCCCGAATCACCTATTGATTTGTTTACCAGTCTCACGTGAAACCCCACGATACTTATATTTATAGACATTGCAGCATTCCAGTAATTTGCAGACGCAAAGTAAAACAGGAAATTGAATCTATGCTCCCACAAGATACAGCTGAAGCAGCAGCAACCCCTTACAACAGTCCGTTACATGTTGTTTCAAAAAAGTATTGTTCCTTGAGACTTGTTTTAGATTAGATATAATTAATGAGATCATATTAAAAGACAGGGCGCAAACATTACAGCAACTGCTCCAAAAATTTTGTGGATTCACCATATTTTCCACAATCGATTAAAAATCAAGATTTTTGCACACTGAATTACACCAAGATTGTTGCAAATACACAGCCATCCTATGCTAAGGAATTTTTTTATCAATTTAGCAAAGCATTATTTTAGACGATAATGTTTAATTAGCACATACATAGCATTTATAGCCACATTTTCCCTTTCATGATGTTTTGTGACGGACTGGCGACTGACGCTTCAATGTAATTAATTTCTTTGGGTGAGTAGAACTATAATATTGTGCACAAACGTTTATTGCTTTCCTTCACTCACCTTATTTCCAGATAGTTTCTCGAGCTAGAAATTTTTGTAGGAAATAGTATCATGTTTTACAAGTACTGTAAACTGTAAGTAAGACATTCTTAAGGAAACGTTTATTTCTGTAACTGTATTTTGACAGATATTTCTATAATAATGCTAAGGTTTTTATATTCAGTTCATGGTTTGTATGCATATAATCATTTAATAATGTTTCCTTACCCTTACTGTATGACTCTGTTGTAAAGAATTTCATTTATACGTTTCTCAGCAACCTTTATGGTAATTTGTCAACTTTAGCTATACATTATGATATGATATTTGAAACAATCAACTACCTCTTTAATTATTTTTTATTAGACACTGAACTACTGAATTTCCCCCAACAAAGACAACTCGATCTTAACCAACTGATTAATTACGTGAAATATACAAGCCCAATGCAGCCCCACTGCTTTACATTGACAACATAACTTCCAATTATTAACACATGGCCCTGAATTGCAAGAAATCCTAACAATAATACAAAACCCAAAAATATGAAGTAAAGAAATATGAAAGTACCTCTAACTCATTTCAATCACGAATGCCGAAACTGCAAACCCATTTTTTTTATAAGCCACCTCACAAAAAGTCTTCATTACACGAACTACAGCAATTACAGCAAGTATCAATAACGGCCAGATAAATAAAGAGATTCTAACTACTGTAGACTCTAACTACTAGGAAGCATATGTTTAGCAAGAAGAAAGATTTTTTTGAAGAGCAAACAATGTATTTAGAAAATTTAGCCTTATTTATGTACATCCAGTTCCAAAAATTAAATAGTTGTCAGTAATTCCACTGCCCAAATATAATGAACCACACATCTGACCTCATACATGTCCTTGCGTATTTTCATACATACACATCGTTTCATCTCACTTTAAAATGCATGTCCTATCAACACAGAATCTCCACTAAGAATATTATGTCCATACACTTCCCTATCCACTCACTAACTGCAGGTCCGCCCAAACACAGAATCTCTTGTCGAGGATGCAGAGTGCTGTCAGCAGTAATAACACAGTGTATAGCGCTGCCAACATATCAACAGGTTTCTTACGTAGCATCCCTGCTCCCCTCACAAAATACCACTTTAAATATTTTTTTCTTGACCACAAACTTACAGAATTTTCCCTGACAAACAGAACTATAATTTACCTATTAATTTATTTCCCACAATGTAGAAACCCAGAGCAGTCTGACTGCTATACATTGACAACATGATTTCCAATAATTAACATAAAACAATGGCCCTGAGTGTCAAGAAATCCCAACAATAATACAATTCCCAAAAATATGAATTAAAGAAATTTGAAGCCACCTTGTGGGTTAACGAGCATTTCGCCCTCATTTAAATATATGACCGAAAGAATCAGCCTTCAGAAATTGTGAAACGAACCGTGTCGTGCAGGACCATTTGCCACAAAGAGCGCAGATTCGCCATGAGATGGGGAAATTCACTGGCGTCTATTGTGCTGTAGTGTGCGAGTGAGACAGACGAGAACTTACGTCATAGCGAAACCCCGGAGGAGCTGTTTTGGCCGAGGAGACGTGGCAGTGTTAAATATGGAAGACCCAAGATCGGCTATAAAGGGAAATATTTATGGAAACTATTCAATTCTGTAGTAATGTAGGGAATGAAGCCAGAGTAATTTTAATCTGCCATCCTCCATACAGGGTGTCCCACTCAAACCTCCCTGATTTCAAGGACACAGGAGAGAAAAACCACAGTAGATACGACAGTGAAAAATGCAACACATTGTAGAGCATCTCAAAGAATTTATATTTCCGCGTAAGAAGTGCCAAGTATTGTCTTCAGAGTGCAGCATGGTCGCATGAAATGAAAATGCCGACTCCACAGCAGCGAGTGCAAGCAGTAGTGTGGTTTGCAGAAACAAAATCGCCGATTCCTGTGCCAAGAAATTATCGTCGTGTGTGTGACTGTGATCCACCTGATGTGAAAACCAATAAGGAATTATATAGGAAGTTTCTGGCAAGAAGAAGTGTTCTGAAAGATCCTGGCTGTGCACGTTACGGAGTTTCAGAAGAGACAATGGACGATATCAGACAAACGTTTCTCAGAAGCTCACTTAAGTCAATTCTTCAAACATCTAGGCAACCTGATGTACATCGATCAACATTGCATCGTGTAGTACACCAGCGTCTTCATATGTGTGCTTACAAAGTGCTAAATCTGCAACATCTGACGCCGAACGGCAAACCACGCAGACAACAATTGGCTGCAGATATGCTTCAGCGAATTGATGTTAATGGCAGCTTTCTGGAAAGATGTTTATTCTCAGATGAGGCAACCTTTCATCAATTAGAAATGGTTAATAGGCATAATGTTCTGATCCTGGGTTCGCAAAATCCGCACGCTGATATTGAACATGTTTGTCATAGCCGTAAACTATACGTCTGATGCGGACTAATGCACGACAGGATTGTTGGACCGTTCTTCATTCCGGAACAAACAGTGAATGGGTCAGTGTATCTGGACATGTTGGAGCAGTTTGTGTAACCTCAGATACAAGGCTTCCAACCCAACCTCATTTTTCAACAAGATGAAAAAAAAAATATGGCTGTGAGCACTATGGGACTTAACTTCTGAGGTCATCAGTCCCCTAGAACGTAGAACTACTTAAACCTAACCAACCTAAGGACATCACACACACCCATCCCCGAGGCAGCATTCGAACCTGCAACCGTAGTAGTAGTGCAGTTCCAGACAAGGCTTCCCAATAAAAATCCTAGAACCGCTCGGAACAATATGGAGCGCCGCTGCATGGGTCAGTGGCTGTTCGCTAGTTCCTGGATAGGAAATTTCCAATCGTTGGATAGGACGCGGAGGACCCATTGCCTGGCCACCACGTTCACCCAACATTACGCCGCTTCATTTCTTTATGCGAAGATTTGTGAAGGACAGCGTAAATGTGACCAAAGTGGATGATAATCGTACTTTGCGAAATCATATCACAAACGCGATTGCAACACTAACAGAGAAAATTTAACAAGAAACCTGACAAGAAATGAATATAGACTCGATATTCTCCACGCTACAAATGGGTCACTTGTATAGGTGTACTGATGACAAACAAAGAAATTCTTTGAGATGCTCTGCTGTGTGGTTCATTTTTCATTGTCGTATTTACTTTGGTTTTTTTCCTGGGCCTTTGTAATCAGGGAAGTTTCAGTGGGACAACCTGAAAATTTTGATGGTGATCCCAATAAAATTTGAATATTGATCACATCTATAATGGTTTAGGATTTACTGTTCAAGCGAAATTAACAAGTTTTGTAACGAAGACCAGAACGCTAAAATCTGAACGCTTTAGTCGAACTTTACGATCGACATTTCATACAGACGTTCATCATTAAAGTGATAAATATTTTAAATATAAACTCTGTAACTTCATTTGCTTAAAAGACATAGTAAATTTAAACTATTTTTAGTTAAGCATCAGATCATCATTTCCTCCACAGGAAAGTCATTGAACGATGACAGTATGATACCTTATTGAATCACTAGGTAATAGAATATCTGTTGTAAAGTTTAGTGCATAATACTTACTTTTGTTCTTTATTTATTTATCAGAAAACACATTAGTGCAAGGCTATTGGCCGTGGCATTCGAAGTTAAGAAGAAGATTGTATTGGTTTTATGTAAAAGAATTTAACGTTTATTATGTAATGGGTATTATTGTTACTTTATTTAGGATGTGAAAGTAGTCAAACTTAGGTTATTTAAATATGTTGAAATGTAAAATAATGTAGAATAAGCTGTAGCCAATCAGATGGACGGCTTCAGGAAAGAGAACTGCACTAGTCAGTTGAGCGAGGATATTCGGCGCTCGGGAAACACTGCCAGGGATGGACAAAGGCACAGTGCTGGTGCAGACGCGAAAGCGGACAGTTCGGCTGGAGACACCAAAGTGAAAAGATCGGATGGTCTGTCATTAGGCAGATAGGAAGGGCTACGACTTAGAAAATTTCGTGTTGTGTGGTATCGCGTGACTGAGTCTCTGAGCGATGAGCAGCCGCCCGCCTGGTGTGAACTCTTAACTTTTCGCGTAAATGACGAGGTGGAATATCGGACTTGCGTTTCGCGATGAGATTGTGAATGATCGAACTGTGTCAGATGGATATGCGCTCGAGTGAAACAGTAACTCTAAACACGACCACTTTCGCTATAAGTTCGCTTTCCGAATGAACATTATTCTAACCAAATCGCAACTGTGTGGCCTACATCATTTATGGGTCGCTAATTTATTTCCCAATATTATTATTACTGTTATTATGTTATGTTAACCTTGTACTTCGCAAACTTGCCATCAGCCAGGCAATTTAACTAAAGGGACACAAGTGTCTAATTTAGGGCGTGTAATGCGACACGTGTTGCACAAATCCTAGACGAGTTTGAGCCAAGACATTTCGACGAAGAGGAACCGCATGTGAGCCCGAACATATTTTTGATGTTAGCTCGCAACCTCAAACTCTGTTGCCTGCCTAAACTCATTTCAATCACGAATCCTGATAGTACAAACCCAATTTTGTTTCCTAAGTCACTTACCTCATAGAAAATCATCTTAAGACAAGCTACAGCAATTGCAGCAAGTAGTAACACTGGCCAAATAAATAAAGAGATTCTAACTACCATAGACTCTAACTACTAGGAAGCATATGGTTAGAAAAAAAAAAGATTTTGTTAAAGAGCAAACAATGTATTTAGAAAATTTTACCTTATCCATATGACATCCAGTTCCAAAAATTAAATAGTTGTCAATAATTCCACTGCTCAACCACATATCCAACCTCATACATATCCTTCTGTATTTTCGTACAAACTCATCATTTCATCTCATCTGACAACGCATGTCCTATCAACACAGAGTTTCCACTAAGAATATCACGTCCATGCACTCCCCTATCCACTCACTTAATGCTAGTCCATCCAAACGCAGAATCTCTTGTCGTAGGCACAGAGCGCTGTCAGCGATATTAACACATCTATAGCGCTGCCGACGTATCAACAGGTTACTTACATAGCCACCCTGCTTCCATCAAAAAATACAACTTTAATTCTTTTACTGAACACTAATCTACTGAATTTTCTCTGACAAAGACCATTAATACTTTACGTATTCGTTTATTACCCACTATATACAAACCAAGCGCAGTCTGACTGCTATAAATTGACAACATTATTTCCAATAATTAACACAAAAAATGGCCCTGATTTGCAAGAAATCCTAACAATAATACAAAACCCAAAAATACTAAATAAAGAAATTTGAAACTACCTCCAACTCTGTTAATTGCCTAAACTCATTTCGGTCACGAATTCTGATAGTGCAAACCCTATTTTCTTTCATAAGTCACATACTTCGTAGAAAATCTACATACCACGAACCATAGCAATTACAGCAATTAGCAACAATGGCCAGATAAATAAAAAGACTCTAACTACTATAGACTATAACATCTAGGAGGCATACGGTTATCAAAAAGAAAGATTTTTTTGAAGAGCAAACAACATACTTAGGAAATTTTACCTTGTTCATGTGATACCCAATTCCAAAAGTTATATAGTTGTCAATATCTCTATTACAATGAAAAGAACACCCTTAGCTGCTTACAGGCGTTGACATACGTCAACGGGGATAGATGAAAATGTGTGCCCCGACCGGGACTCGAACCTGGGAACTTCTGTTTATGGTAGACGCTCTACCCATCTTTTTTTTTTTTTTTTTCGGGCCTCCTTCCTCCCCTACAGCCTGACCTTCCGCTCGCCATTTGTGCCTTCTTTGGCTAGCTTCTGTGCTATGTTTGGTCCATAGGAGATAGTTGACCGACGAAGTGAATGTATAAAAGTAAACAAAATCCCGTCTTTTGGGGTTGTGGAAAGAAAATAGGTCCGCTACATTCTTTCATCATTGTGCGGGAGCGATTTTTATAAGAGAGCCAGGCGTACTTCTGCCTGCTGGCGTCTCCTGTTTGCGTCAGCAACCTATTAGTGCTGCTACACGAGGGCAAAGGGTAAACGAAATAGCCACCTTGTTGGCGTAAAATGAATGATAAACTTAATAGATAATTTCAAGAAAAAAAAGAGGAATCCTGAGATTGAACAAAATATCGTTTGATCGTTCTTCAGCTCTGTCGGTAAGACAATGTTCGGTTCAAGAAATTTGCATAATTTTCTTTGTATTTCTTTTGTCGTTCGAGCTTTTGATGTTCTGTCATCAAGTACATCCAATAATCTGCTTCACTCTTCGTCATAGCCGTTGAGATGTAATGGACTGTCAGTCCTTTGAGCCAACTGGCTGACCTTCTTTTAGTGTTATGATATGGCACGTCATCAGGCAGAAGGACGTGTGTCGGTGTAATCGTGTCAGGTGACGTGCGGAGCACATGAGCTAGTTTTTGCCTGAAGAGATTCCACACGTCTTTCACATCGTCACAGACGAAGCGATGTTCTTCAGTGACGACGACATTTACAGTTGTTGGGGATTTTTCTATTGACTGCGAGGTACCACGTCGATCGCACATTGGATGGTAGATGGGGGTCAGATATGTTTTCCCATATGTTTTTCCAGTCATAATGTCGAAACTTGTTTCCTATTCGATTGCGCAATTTTTCTTCCGACAAGGTGTTGTAAACCTCCTTAAGCTGATATATGTCCTTCTCCGGTATTCTATGGCGTACATAGCTGTATTCCACAAGAAAATGTTTATAGTGGTACAGATCGTGTGAATTGTGACGTACATCGATTGGTGGATCTCTGCTGACTGTGGTGATTTCACGTAAGAGATGAGCCACTAAGGTCCGCGGTGATCGTTGCCACTGTTTATAAGTTTTGCTAACGTATAGCGCTTGCGCTTTAAGGTAGATGTCTGTCAGATGTAGCCCTCCATTGCGTGTCGGTAGCGTCAAGGTATCATATGAAACCTTAAATATCTGACCTCTACTGACAACCAAGCGCTGCTTGCATTTGGTGTGCTACGGTTCGTGGCAGAGGCAGCACTTGAGCAACATAGTTGACTTTGGAAGTTATATAGGTATTGGCTAGCTGCACGTTTTGTATTGCGTTTAAATTACGCAAGCTGTGTTGTTTGATGCTTGCCCGCAATGTGGCAAGTAATTTTCTATAATTGAGAGCGGCCGTGCGGCGGAAATTACTCGTATATTCTATTCCAAGGCATTTTATTTTTTCCACAGTGTTGATCCGTCCAGCGGCTCTGATCTCTATACCCCGACCAAGATTCATAATACCAGATTTATTGCGGTTGAGTTTAGCTCCTGACGCCAGTTCGTAGGTCGCCACAACTTCAAGTACTGTTTACACCTCGCTTTCGTCAGTCACAAGTACTCCTACATCGTCCGCGTAGGCTTGACATATGATCTTCTATCCGTGTATATGTAGTCCACGGAGTTGCCGAGTCAGGGATACTAAGAGAGGCTCAAGCGCAATCGCGAAAAGCGTCATGGACATGAAGCAACCTTGTCTTACGGAACTCTGAATATTGATCGGGTGACTGAGTTGTTCGTTGACACTGATTCTTGACGTGCTATTCGTCAGTATCGATTTCACGGAGGCTATAATTTTCTGTGGGAAGTGCATGGATGTCATACACCGGAACAGGTACGAATGATTAACTTTATCAAAAGCTTTTTCAAAGTCAAGCGACATCAGAGCACAGCGAATGTTGCAGGCTTCCGATATCGCTATAATGTCTCTGTAGTCGCAAAAGGTCTGAAATATCGTTATATCCCTTCCCACACTTGTCTGGTAAGCTCCTGTCACTGTGCGAATAACTGAATTGAACCTTTGCATCATGATAGGGCGAAGATTTCATAATCACTGTTGAGAAGTGTTATGGGTCGAAGATTCTCCACGGTTTTGCCTCCTGCTGTTTTGGGGACTAAGACCACTGTACCTTCACAGAATTCCTTCGGAAGGTCAGTGTCAATTTAGCAATTATCTGTTCGCGAAAAGTGTGTTAAAATTCAGCGGGTAGCCCATCTGGTCTAGGTGATTTATTCTTTGGGCTCCTCGAGATGGCATCTTCGACGTCTTCGTCCGGTATTCTTGCTGAGAGCACATCAGTTTCTTCTGGAGTGAGTCACTCTGTCGTCCTAGCAGTGAGAGCTTGCTGCGCTGTTTCATCTATCTGTGTATTGGCCAGCAATTCACTAAAGTGTCGATGGATCTCGTCTCGTATTGCAGCTTGATCTGTCAAGAGTCTCCCGTCTGAAGTTTTGAGTTCCGTCAGAATTTTCCGTTTTTGTGTTTTGTTCTCTCGGAGGATGTGGTACATCGATATTGTCTCTTCTCGTGTACCGCTCTGCAAACGCGTTCGTATTTTACAGCCTTCGAGATGGTGTCTCTGCAGGGTGAGTAATTTTGGTTTTATTCTGTTGATTTGCCCATAATTTGTTATGACTGTAGCATCCCGAGCGCACAAGTCTCTCAGACAGCTGAAGTAAAAGTCTAATATCCGCTTCCGCCAGGCGACTTTTTCACGGGAGTAAGTTTTCATTGTCATTATTATTGCGGGCTTCGCGCAGTTTAGCCACCAATTCAGCGCCGTACCGTACAAGTGGAACTTCCTTTCACGTTCTGCCCAAGTGGTGTGGAAGGCGGCGTGACATCCAGGATCCGAAAGATGAGCAACGTTTAGCTTCCACTGACCTCTCGCCCTATAAGTTCCTTGTTTCTATAAATTTATCGTACATACGAGGTGCGGCTAGAAAAAAACCGGACTGATGCTGGAAAAAACATTTATTTACAATTATTTACAATTTAATGTTATCTCCTTCAATGTACTCTCCTCCTCGGTCTCTACACCGCTCCATACGAATTTTCCACTGTTCATAGCAGTGCTGCAGATCATTTTCGGTAAGTCCATACATTACTTCCGTCGCTTTTTCTTTTACTGCTTCAACAGTTGTAAGTAGGCTGTTTAGGTTTTTTTATTGGTAACGCCACCTCTGTATGAAAATCACTGGCTGTGCTGTGTGCAGTCTGTGGCTAGTTTGCATTGTTGTCTGCCATTGTAGTGTTGGGCAGCGGCAGCTGGATGTGAACAGCGCGTAGCGTTGTGCAGTTGGAGGTGAGCCG
This sequence comes from Schistocerca serialis cubense, assembly GCF_023864345.2. Lineage (NCBI taxonomy): Eukaryota > Metazoa > Arthropoda > Insecta > Orthoptera > Acrididae > Schistocerca > Schistocerca serialis. The sequence continues at coordinate 302,718,183 of NC_064638.1, forward strand.
CCAGCAGTGGTGGATGTGGGGAGAGAGATGGCGGAGATTTGTAATTTGTCATGAACTGCTATATTTATATATGATGATATCAAGGTAAATACATTGTTTGTTCTCTATTAATATCTTTCATTTGCTAACTATCCCTATCAGTAGTTAGTGCCTTCCATAGTTTGAATCTTTTATTTAGCTGGCAGTAGTGGCGCTCGCTGTATTGCAGTAGCTTGAGCAGCGAAGATTTTTGTGAGGTAAGTGATTTGTGAAAGGTATAGTTTAATGTTAGTCAGGGCCATTCTTTTGTAGGGAATTTTGAAAGTCAGATTGCGTTGCGCTAACAAAATATTGTGTGTCAGTTTAAGCACAGTCATGTAGAATTTTTCAAAAGGGGACGTTTCATATGTCGACCCTTAGCCTAGGATACCTCACTGGAATCCTCTGATTTTTTTCTTGTAGTTTGTGTATTTGGTGTAGCTTTTGTTTATTGCTAGCGCGTAATTGTAGAGAGAATCTCCTTTGTAGTTGTAGCCTTTCATTGTTGTACAGTAAAACAGTTGTGGCATGCATATAGATTTGCACCAAGTATTTCGCAGCTACGCTTGCAATTAACTAGATATTATTTTCAGTGCTATGTTAATGTGTTCTCCTATTTTTGCACTTCAAATTGTGCTTTTCTGTGTTATCGTGTGAAATATTGTGACAATTATGGCGTGTGAAAAACGTAACACTAGGCTCCAAACTAAACTGAGAAATAATAGTGACGACGAGCGTAGCTTATCAGCGCCGCCGAGTAATGAATTTACTAATGTTCAAAGTAGTAATTTGGTAACTGTGCACAGGGAAATGGAGCGGGCGTCAAACAATGGCGTGGACAGTGAAACAATTAGTGAAGAGGGAAGCATTATCGATCTATCGGTCGGCAATAGCTCGCCTCAGGAAGCCGAAATGACACGACACGATCTCGCAAATACTGTAGATTCAGGTTTTGGATCCTCACCGTTTTCTCAAATAAGTCAAGACACATTTTCTGCTTGTCAAAATGTGAATGTTGCCGGTGCAACTTCACTGCCGAAAAGCACTGAGGAACATGTTTCAGACACCAGTGCATTGTTATTACTATTAATGCAACAACTGGGAGAAAAGCTTGAAAAGTTAGACACAATGGAACAACACCAGAGACAAACACAGCAACAGTTAGACACAGTGGAACAAAATCTCAAAAAGTTAGACACAATGGAACAACACCAGAGACAAACACAGCAACAGTTAGACACAGTGGAACAAAATCTCAAAAAGTTAGACACAATGGAACAAAATCAAAGACAAACACAGCAACAGCTTCAAAAGTTAGACTCATTGGAACAAACTCTTGAACAAACGCGTGAAGATTTAACTACTGAGTTACATAACATTGAATCGAAATGTCAAAAAGTCTGTAATGACGTAAAAACTCAAATTTGTGAGCATTTTCAACCTATTTTTTCGCGGCATGAAAATGCATTACAGAATCACGAAGCAGCCATAAAAGAACTGCAAATTATTGTTCATGAAAATCATGAGACCTTGCAAGCTAAATTTGACTCAGTTGCATCTACCGATTCGGTTACGCAACTTGCAAAAACTCAGGAAAACTTTGAGGGCACAGTAGATACTCTGAAACTTGGTTCAGAAAAACACACTGAGGAAATAAGTACACTATCGGAAAAATTAGCCGAACTTTTGGATCAGTTCACTAATTTATCTACGAAGGTAGATGATAATCTGATTGACGCAAGACCAGTAGTCTTTAATGACACAGAAGAGTACGAACAAATTAGGAAATTCAAACAAAATCAGAATCAAATTAATACACAACACCAAAGAGAAATCCGGGAAGTACAAGATCAGCTGACACAGGTAATACAAGAATTACGTATTTCAGAGGACACTTGCGCTCCAACACGGGAAGAGGGACTTAGAAATACGGAAAAGCCGCAAAATAATAACACAGGGCATTTCGGAAGTTATGAAATAAATTGGCAATGTGAACCGAATTTTGAGATGGAACGGCCGACACGACCTAACAATGACCGATATGCGACTCGCCGACATGATGATTTTGACTATAAGCTGTTCATTACTACACGTAAATTCAAAACATTTAAGAATTCTGGCAACGACATTCATCCACAAGCATGGCTCCATCAATTCTCGCATTGTTTTCCTCCCAACTGGTCGTTAGAACACAGATTAGAATTTATGTGTGGCTACTTAGAGAATGAACCAGCTGTAAGAATGCGATCGGTCATTCACGATTGCCACAGTGAAGGAGAATTTTACCATGCCTTCTTCTCAGCATATTGGTCTCAAGCCACACAAGACCGAGTAAAACATGGTATCATAATGATGAAACATTTCGAACAATCTGAATTCTCCAGTCTTGTGAAATATTTTGAAGACATGTTGCACAAGAATCAGTACCTGTCAAACCCATACAGCCCCTCAGAACTCATCCGCATTTGCTTAATCAAATTACCTGAACATTTACGACATATTATTTTGGCAGGACGTTGCAAAGACGACATTGAAGCATTTCAGGGACTGTTACAAGAACTGGAAATTGACACACACCGTCGCGGGATGCGAAAACAGGAAAACAATCACTACAGGTCACATCCGTCACAATTCCGTGACGACAGAAATGATAACTGGACGCGACAAGGCTATTATCACAACACAAATCGTGACCAAAACAGACACCACCCGTATGACAACCGTTGGCCGAGTAGTAATAACTACAGGGAAAGATCACCTCTCCGTGGTAATGACTATCACAGAGACAATAAGAGAAACAGACAATATGGGAACCAAAATAAATACTATCAAGGGAGACAGAATAACTTTAGACGCAATGGATCAGCGCGCAGTTACGATTCAAGGAGAAATTCTCCACCATGTGACCGACAAGAAAGAAACTATGGAATCTACCGACATGACGACAGACGATATGATCGTAACGACAGACCTGAATTGCATCAGAACTGGCGGGATTCAAACAGAGCAGGGCCCTCTCGTCACGGTGAATTTGTAGAAGTTAGGTCTCCTAATCCCAATAACAACGCGCGGCAACAAAGAGACAGACAATGACTCGCGCCGCAGGCACCCACGTGCGCCGGCTGGCTCACAGAAAAATAACATTGACGCTAACCCTGTGAAAAATTCCAGTATTCTTTACCGACGTATACTGCATGATAATTGCGTTCAAGCCGAAATTCTGAGTACTTTGAAGAGTAAAAGATTGTACCACATTTCACATGTAAAACCGATTATTGAAAGATAATCTGCTTTTTAACTTTGTCTTTGCCATAAAACGTTTCACTTCACGTTACTAGTATGTTTTAGAAACTGTTAACATGCAACAATGTTTGAAGTTAAATATCCAGTCTAGAACCTAGGGAACATTTTTAAACAGAAATTACGAATGCATTGTTATAGTGAACAGACGTCACAGTGTTATTGTGTGTGTACATTCTTGCTTGTTAGTTGCACGATTACGTAACGACTATAAGGCTCACATACTTAGAACATATACCTGCACTGCTAATGAGATTATAATGCAACATTTTGGGGTACTTGCAAATACATTATGGATTCAAGGTGCTTTCTGAGAGATACCAGGTGACACAGTGGTTAGTTTATTTGACAGCTACACGACTATATCACGACGCTACTAATGTGTGACACAATTTACCTTGTTGCTTTTGCAGTGTATCTGTTTTATATCTGCACAGTTTTTCTGAATTCTTCTGGAAAGTAAAACATGTTTTAATAGTAACTTTTGTGGTATAGCTACAATGAGACAGCCTTTTCCGTAGCACAACAATACGTTACAGCACAGTAATTTCTTCATCACAACAATAAGCATAATAACTACGATATCTATACGCAAAGCAATTCACTTTTGTTTATCATGAGGTAAGTACATTGACTTCTGCAGAACTTAGCTATCGGAGGACGATAACTACGACACTTCCACAGAGATTATGTTACAAGACGCACAGTTTAGCGCTACAGTACACGTATTTGAGTGATCAATTTTATACTTAAAACATTTATTTTTAAAGATTTTTGAATTACAAAGAAAGTTTTCCGTGATATATTTCATTCCATTGGTGTAATCTGTAACACCTGAGGGTATAATTACATTAATCCTCATGGGGGTATACGCCTACTTTGTGTACCATGTGTTTGGCAACCACAAGGAACCCTAGCTAATATGGTATTTGCTTATACAACTTTACACATCGGTACCATATTTCTCTAACACACAAATTACACAGCTATCTGATCATTTAACTGAGAGATAAACTTTTTTTATTACATCAGTGACAGATGTTTACGTAATTACACAGTTGGATAACTTCACACTTATAAAACTGTATTTTGTCTGTACTTTGTGAAATGCTCATATTTTTTCGGAACCATTGTGATACTATGAGAGCTTTGAATGATGTATTTGGTATGGATTCATGATTTTTAAAGTACGATTGAGGCAGCTGACACTTTTGACATGAGCAGAGAATTTTTTTAGGCTTAGAAATTATTGGAGGAAGTTAGGACGATTTTGAGATTTGACTGAAGTGTTATGATGTTATTATTACGACGACGATGTGTATTATGTTGTTGAGGAATGTTTATTATGCTACGTATTTCTCATGATGAAATATTGAAGAAGTGTCGACGAATATGTATATGTATAATGAGGTAAGGAATAAAGTAGTGTTTAGGGACTCTGATTTATGAAAAGGATGTTGGAAACCAAGAATCGTACTTTAAGAGTTATGAAATGTGTGTAAATGCGTGAATGTATCACAATGCCGGCAAAATTTTTTTGGACAACGTTATATTCATAGGATTTTCTTTCTACAGATTTGCAACGCTAATTCTTGACCTGTGAAATATATTTATGTGAGACTGTCACTGTAGTGGAAACTGGTGTCGTAAATATTTCCGTAAGAAAGTTAAGTGACCACCTGCACGTAATGCGTCGTGGGCACGCAGCTGTGTCAAACACCTGGAGAACAAGCCATTAGGGTGTGCCTTTCCGGAAGCACAGGTAAAAAAAAAAAGAAAAAAGGCAGGCCTTATCCTCGCCATTGACATTCCTTTAGAGAAAATATTGCAAATGCGACACCCTCATTACTTCCATTAACCTTGCTATTGACATTCCTTTGTAGAAAGCATCACAAATATTACACGCTCATTACCTGAAAACATATGATTACTCGTACTTTGTGCTAATTACTGCAATGCTTATGATTTGATGGGAAATATTCGTACATCTGCACACCTGATTATGACAAGTGTCTTTCTATGAGAGTTGAGAGCTACTGACTTATGAAATGCCACATGACTATTGAATGATATTTTTATGCTTTGCTTTTCGTAGTTGCTTATTTCACTTGATATATGGTTTCCAGCTGTGTTGCAGCATTGGTTTCATAAAATAAAATTAAATGCATTTGCTAATGTGAACACTTTCTGTCAACAGATCTATTAAATAATAATTTTGTAATCCACATTCTTTAAAAAAGGAGCACTTGGAAAGGAAAGAACAATAAGAAGGGACTAGTAACAGTAACTGGACACATAATTTTCTTTTCAAGTTCATGGTAATATTTTTTTTATAATAAGTTGTTGTGGTGCACCACTTTAATTTACATAGACATTAAGATGTGAATATACACTTCCCTTATCTGCATTGTTGTTTTTACTGTAATATCTTTTCTGCTTGAGCTTTGTCATGTATAGATATAAGTTTTATATTTTTTATATTTGCTGCTGCTGTTTGCCAGGCATAGTGCTACTGAATTTTAAATTGTGTTACTCTGTTAAGCTAGTTTTACTACTGACTTATTTTTCTTGTTACTGTACATTGGCTCATATTAGTTGTAATGTTGCATTGCTTGGTAATTTATATTTACTGTAGCTTGCTTTGCAATTTTCCATTTTTTTGCATTGCTGTTTGTGTTAATTTGTTATGTGCTGCTGCATTGCCTCGTCCCTTAGTTTAGTATCTGAGCTCAGTAGATTTAAGTTAGCTTAAGAGGAGACTATATAAGAAACTAACTATTATAAATTTATAAGAAATGCATTGAGAAGCTATCAGAAAATGGTCTGGCAAAATAAAAAGGCTACTGTACAGTGGAGAAAAACTATTATTGACAGAGGATGTGAACAGAATACAGAAAGCAGAGAGAAAAACTGTTTTTGACAGACGATGTGAACAAAATACAGAAGGCAGGCTTAGATAGGACTTTTGGGAATAATGATGAATGAAGGGAGATCTCCAAGAAGCATAGAAAGTTTTGTTTGCAAAATACTGCAATGAAACAAACCCTGTCCTTTCCTTTTGTGTTATCCCACTATGTGTTTGTGTACCCTTGTGTATTTGTTTTCTTCCTGTCTCTGTGTAGTTTCATAGAATTATTTCTTCTTTTAATATTAAGCTACATTCACTATGATGAGGAATACTGTTATCCTCGAATATAATTGGCATTAATAGTATGTTATTTACTTTGTAAAGATGTTAGACATTATTAATTCTGTTCTGTTCAATGCTCATGTGTGAAGTTGATGTTTCAAAAGTTATTGTGATCCTTTATGTATGTACTCATGTCATAATTCCACTGATGTATATGTTTATTTCTATTCTTTTGTAAAGCCTGTGTTACTACAAATGTTATCTGTATTGTTATGTTCTTTAATGATGTATTTTGTACCTTTGTAATTGTATTTTCATGTTGTAAATTTATAATTGTGCAGACACCAGTTCTTCAAATTAAGTTACATTTCACTGCACACGTTTCGGTTGGTCATAGTATATGGACAATATGCGAGAAGTAGGGACTGTTAGTGTTTGCACGTGTGTTAGTAATTCAGCAAGGGACTGGATAACAGCATTGCTGGTTCTAAGGACATTTCAAACAAATTTTTTTGTGAGTGGATATGTGGTGGTTTATGGACTTGCTATATTCTCCGCAAGACTCTTCGATGGTGATTGTGCACCTGCACAGTCGCAACAGATGGCTGCTGGCCGTCTCTACAAGGACTACAGTGGGTCTGCACCTTTGATGACCCACCAGTACCATTATTTCTACAAGGACTGCAGTGGGTCTGCACCTTTCATGACACACCAATACCATTATTTCTACAAGGACTGCAGTGGGTCTGCACCTCTGGTGGCCCACCAATACCATACTCTCTACCAGGACTACAGTGGGTCTGCTCTGTGATGACCTACCTACCAATATTCTTCAAAACGTCGAATGACTCTGCTGTGGGTTTGCTCTGTTGTGGCCCATTACCTGTCTGCATGTCAAGAGTCAGCACTGTCTTTCCGTTGGAAGGACAACACTACTTCTTCAAGACTGCATGGAAATCCACTACTTCTGTGTGCATTTTCTTTTACTGCTCAGACTTTGAGAAAAACTCTGCATTTTTACTGTGATGAACAATCTGGACTGTCTTTATGGACTGTGAGAAATTTTTAGCTTTTGACCAACATTGTATCAATAAGTGTGTGCATTTGATATCTTTGTTATTGTAATTATGAAAAATTTGTTCAAATCTGTATTGGGCACTGCCCAAACCAATTTGTAAAATTTTTTGTGGGGAGCATGGGGGCTATGTAAGTAGGCTGTTTAGGTTTTTTTATTGGTAATGCCACCTCTGTATGAAAATCACTGGCTGTGCTGTGTGCAGTCTGTGGCTAGTTTGCATTGTTGTCTGCCATTGTAGTGTTGGGCAGCGGCAGCTGGATGTGAACAGCGCGTAGCGTTGTGCAGTTGGAGGTGAGCCGCCAGCAGTGGTGGATGTGGGGAGAGAGATGGCGGAGATTTGTAATTTGTCATGAACTGCTATATTTATATATGATGATATCAAGGTAAATACATTGTTTGTTCTCTATTAATATCTTTCATTTGCTAACTATCCCTATCAGTAGTTAGTGCCTTCCATAGTTTGAATCTTTTATTTAGCTGGCAGTAGTGGCGCTCGCTGTATTGCAGTAGCTTGAGCAGCGAAGATTTTTGTGAGGTAAGTGATTTGTGAAAGGTATAGTTTAATGTTAGTCAGGGCCATTCTTTTGTAGGGAATTTTGAAAGTCAGATTGCGTTGCGCTAACAAAATATTGTGTGTCAGTTTAAGCACAGTCATGTAGAATTTTTCAAAAGGGGACGTTTCACAGTCTCAAATCTAGTTCCTTTCAAAGCTGACTTGCCTTTAGGGAAAAGAAAAAAGTCACAGGGGGCCAAATCAGGTGAGTAGGGTGTATGATCTAAGATGGGAATGTTGTGTTTTGCCAAAAACGTCTTCACTGACAACGCACTGTGAGCTGGAGCATTGTCTTGGTGAAGGATCCATGACTTTTTTCTCCACAAATCGTTCCGTTTTCTCCGTACTCGCTCACGTAGGGTAGCCAGGACGCTAATGTAGTAATGCTGATTCACTGTTTGTCCCTCTGGTACCCAATCAATGTGCACAATCCCTTTGATGTCAAAAAAAAAACAATCATCATTGCCCTGAATTTCGATTTTGACATTCGTGCTTTTTTTGTCGTGGAGAACCAGGAGTTTTCCAGTGCATCGATTTTGTAAGAAGGTGGGATCACTTTCAATGTTTTCCAGGATGTCAGAACAAATCATTCTTCGGCGTTCCTTCTGTTCAATTGTGAGACACTTTGGAACCATTTTTTAACACACTTTGTTCATGTTGAAACTTTCATGAAGAATCTGCCTAACACTTTCCTTGTCAACTCCTGTTAACTCACAGCTCTGATTGTTAAACGGCGATCTTGTCGAACAAGTTTACCGATTTTTTCAATGTTTGCATCAGTTTTTGCTGACAATGGTCTGCCAGTGCGAGTGTCATCACTGGTGTCCTCGCGGCCATCTTTAAATCGTTTAAACCACTCAAACACTTGTGTTCGCGATAAACAATCATCACCGTACACTTGTTGTAACATTACAAACGTTTCACTTGCAGATTTTCCTAGTTTGAAACAAAATTTGTTGTTAACACGCTGTTCTTTCTATACACTCAACATTTTTCGACGCACAGACAAAACGTCAACTACTTAAAACAGACGCCACGGGCAGACTGAGTGCAGGAGGCAGATGAAACTCGAGCAGTAGGCGGAGCGAGAGTCACGTGACAGGCCACGCGACTTTCAGCCTTATAGCATTCGTTTTATTGTTTCACCAGTACTAGTCCGGTTTTTTTCTAGCCACACCTCGTATGTACTGTAAAACGCGTCTCCTTAAATTGGATGTTGCGTAAATCCTGTCGATACGACTGGCAGAATGGCTGGTGATATAGGTGAAACCTAGCTTATCACCGTGTTTTAGTTCCCAAGTATCAAACAGATGGAAGTCTCTGACGATGTTCTCCAGCTCCAGAGATTTCTTAAAATTTGGCATCTTATCTTTGGGACTCAGCACGCAATTAAAGTCACCCGCAAATATTATTTGTTCAAATTGCACCGCGAAAAGAGGGGCGATGTCCTCCTTGAAAAATTCGGCCCTGCGGCGCTTGTTTCCGGTTCCTGACGGGGCACATACGTTAATAAACCTGGTGTGGTTTATCGTGACAGCGAGACCTCTACTGTTCGGCAGTTTCGCCACGTCTGTCAGTAGGATCCCCTCTTTAGCCATAATCGCTGTGCCGAGGCTATTGCCATTGCCAGGATTGATGACGGCGTTGTAGCCAGTGATGTAGTCCAAACGGATAGCCGTTACTTCTTGCAGCGGCGTACAGAAAACCTTGGAGATTTCTCAGATTGAGGGTGTTGCTAATTTTATTTATATTCAAGGTCGCAATTCTGTACGCCTGCAAAGACGTCATGTCGACTATACCGTGGGATACTGTTTGCCAGATGAAATGGGTGTTTGCTCTGCTTAGAAGAAGTCGGCATCATCATCTGCTGCACGAGCGTCTTTGATGGTGGTTTGTTGCCGGGTGGACACATCTTGTCGACGATCGGGTGCCGTCCGTCCTGAATGTTGTGGTATGTCAGCCATCTCTGCATCATGGCTTTGCTCCTCCATGTCATCCGCCCAATCTCGCGTGCACGTAACATCTCGCGTGTCCGTTTTTGGTACAGGTGGAGGGTCCTTCGGACTAGCTGTACCGTCTGGAATGTGGATTCCACGGTCGGGTTCAGTGTCCTCATTTCGGGTCTTCTTTTTTGTTGTTCAATCTTCCAGAGGAGTTGCCTGTGTCGTCTCCGCCAGTTCTTGGCCTATCTGTTTCGCCTTTTCACGCAGGATTGGCGCGATTTCTGCTGCTCCCTGACGGGCTATTCGACGTTTCTTCCGTTTCTTTGGTGAAACAGTTATAGGCTGCTGGTCATTATCCTCCGACGTTGCAACCGTGTCCTCTTTGTGTTGCCCGACTTCTTCAAGTGGCTTGCACATGCCTTCTTCTGTCGTCTTAACCTGGTCTTGTTCTGCACGCCTGTCAGTTTCCTCGTCTTGTGAGTGTGCTGGACCTGTAACTTCTGTGCTGCTAGTATCCATGGCTACGTTACCGTCGGGAACGTCGGCATAAGCAACTACCGCCCTGTCGAAACACATGTCTGGGGCGACGTCACTGCGAATGGCGGCGGCGTACGTCACGGGTAGCTTGGCCATCTGACTAGGCGGGTCTCGCTCCCCAGTCGGCAGTTGCATCACACGGAGTTGAACACACTGCGCGCGGACGTGTTGGGTCGAACCACAACCCGAGCAGGTTCTCGGCTGGCCATCGTAAATGATGATCGCTCGATATCCACCAATCCAGAGATACGATGGGATATGTTTCAGCATGTCAATCTTAACTTGCCTGACTCCATTTAATACTGGATACTTGTGCAAGCTAGATCATTTTTCGGCGACATTGCTGATAATGGCGCCATAGTCTCTCAATTTCTTATTAATCTCCTCGGGCGTTATTTCAAAGGGGAGTTCAAAGATTCGAACCGTTCTTATTCCCATTCCGGCACGCGAAACCGTGACCTGCCCTGTGTGTCCGCCTGAATGTTTGAATTTTGCCACCCCACCACATGCTTCTACAATTTGGTCGCACTTTTCAGAACTGGATAACTTAAGGAACACAGTCGGACTGACAATCCACAGGCGAATTCCAATCAATTCATCCACCGTCATCTGGAAACTTCCTTCGATAAATGCCTCAACTTCGTAAGATTTCGGGCGGACGTAGTTCGGATCGAAAATCAACCTCAAAGTATCGCGTTGCGTTGTCTGTTCCATTATGTGATTCTAGAAATGTGATCGTGGACTATGACTAACGCAGAAAGCGCGCACTCACCACACAGCGCCGGCCGCTCGCAGCGACCATGTAAACACAGCAACAGCCGCTCCGCACGTCCTCACAGCACGGCCGCCGCCGGCGGAATGTCCCATCTGAGCCACCGAGGACAAGGGGACATAACGACTGCAGAGATTTATCTCTGGCATGCCTCCTGCGAAACCCACATGTCACTTAGTATAAAATCTCCACTGCCCAAATATCATCAACCATATACCCAGACTCATACATTCCCTTGCCTATTTTCTTATAAACACATCATTTCATATCACTTTACGATTCATGTCTCCAACATAGAGTCTCCTCTAAGAATACCATGTCCATACACTTCCCTATTCATTCACTAACGGCTAGTCTGTCCAACCCCAGACACTCTTGCCGAGGGCGCAAAGCGCTCTCACCGATATTAATACAATCTATAGCTCTACTAATATACAAACAGACTACTTACGAGTACATCTTTAATGTCACCACCAAACTCATTCTCTTGCAAAAAGCTACTTTAGATATTTGTTTGCGTAATCATAAGATTTCACAAATTTAAATTATTATGCTAGCTTTTTCCCACGCGCCATTCGAGAGTGGAATGATAGAGAGGTTCGATAACCCTCTGCCAGGCACTTAAGTGTGAACTGCCGAGTAACCATGTAGATGTAGATGCAGGCGTAGATCGGCTGCATTGGTGAGTCCTGCCTACAATTGCAATATGTGAGATCCGCATGTCAGTGGCGCCTTCCATTATCGAAATATTTGCGGTGCACGTTTTAAGTGATTTATCCTGCATGTACATGTTCGACATGTAGCTACATTTACGAAACAATTCGCGATGTGACTGTAGAATGACTCGTTCCACATCATTACGATTTACCGTGCAAATGCCCATGGAACGTAAGACTAAATGACTAATTGAACGGAACCGCTGAAGAAAGTAATTTGTAGCACAACTTGACTGAAAGAAGAATTCGGCTGAGATGACGAATCGTGAAGTATCAAGGAATTGTCAGTTTCCTAATGAGAGGAATTGCGGGAAATCTGAGTACAGTAAATATTTCAAATATACCAGTATGCAAGTTGAGGAATTTGTGCGTAAACGAAAAGGCTTGCTCATGATAAACTGGTGTGGTGAGTTCCAAAAATCAATCTTTGAACTGAAGACCACAGTAGCAATGTACTTCTGGTAGCGACTGTTTATAAAGGAAACACTGATAATTGAAAGAAGCTTATTGTTTCATAGCCTCATCACAGATACTGATGCAAATAATTCTGCATTACAAGGTAAAATAGCAGTGACCAATTGTTAGGGACCGTAAGTGTTGTCACGTTGGCTGTCCGTGAGAAAAGGACTGTGTTCCTGAAACTGGAGTATCGAGCCGGGGGATGAAACCTCCAGGCTGTTGATTGTGGCGTCGAGCAATTGTCCTTTGTCCCGGCCCCGGCAGGTAGTTGCCATTGTTACGCTGCTCAGCCGACCCTGAAAATTTACTGAGCCCCCGGGTGCCCGCCATCTGCAAGCAACCACCTGACTAAGCTCTCTGTAGCCGCTGTGGAATTGTCAATGCGTGGGGGGAGTAGACGCACGTAAGAGCTGCAAATTCTCCTAATATGGTGACATATCCTTTTAATGATCCATTACTCGATAGTGCGCAATTACAACTACGTAACTACTCCGCGAGTCGTAGCACAGTGAATGGCAGAGGCAACATTAACCAACATTATCGACATTCTTTCCTGGTCAGTTCACATATTGAGCTATTGGCAAATTTCTGTTTGTGTGCCCCAGTTCACGATCTCTCTTATCGTGTTACGAGACATACTACGTATGTTGCAGTCGTAACTGGTTTTTGGTTAGAACGTATTTCATCTAGTTAAAACTAGTCTGCACCAAATACCGTTGTTGCAACTAGAATGTCCTAGCTGCAACTAGAATTTGTTGCTATAATGTTTTGAATTTTAGTTAAAAGTGGTTTTAACTATGGACATTAGATGAAACTAGTCTTTCGTGAATCACTTTACACTCGGGCCAAAATGAAGCAAACTGCTTTACGACAGAATTAACCAGTTCCCTACCATTACCAGGAGCGCCAAAATGGCAAAAATATATCTGTCAGTTGATGTGCTGCTTCCGTGGCTCTCTTGCTTCCAGTGAACGTAACAAAATAAATTTTATTTAGTGGTCCTGATACACGATTATGAACTCAAATACATGATCCCTTGCGTCTGCACGTCGTTCAAGTCATTTGGCAACGGCTGTTCATTGCTGAATGAAATAAAAGTTTCCAAACAAGCCTCCATTTCTTCATTCTCCTCTTACACAGAAATGTTTCGGACATTGGTATATATGTATATCTCTATTGCTATGCTCACGTATTTTCTTGAAATCTCTGTTTTTAGTCCGACTCGACCAGTCTTGACCAATGGCCACGTGAGCTAATGCAATAATATCGAAAATTTGGCCTACATTTAAGTAGAACTTAATAGGTTCTGTTTTTTGCCACTAACTTTTGTGTCTCACAAGGATTAATAGGATTACGTACCTCAACTGGTAAAAGCTGAACCCTTTATAGGATTATTCTGTTTTCTGTCTGTCTGTCTGTCTCTCCCACTGTTAGAAACCGTTTTCGTCAGGAACAAGTCGAAATGTATGTCATGTACTAAGGGCTGCAGTTCTTTGAAGGTGTAGTAAAGTAAGCCTCCAAGCCACTGCAGCCAAAAGATACGACCGTTTATGTCGCACTTTTTGATACTCTCAAACTCACCCATCAAAACATAAATGGTGCTTCCAGTTGACGTAAAATCTTGAACTTTGTCAGGAAGGAAGGCTCCTCAGTACAACTAAAGAAAGAAAAGCCCGAAAAGTACTACAGAAGGTATATCATGATTTTTTTGTCTGACTGTCTGTCAGTCTGTTAATTCTGTTAATACCCCTTTTCTCAGTAACAGATACATACATCAAGTTGAAATTTATGTAACGTACTAAGATCTATGGTTCTTTGGCATTATAAAAACGTGAAGCTTCTACGTCAATGTGATCAAAAGGTATGCCCATTTACGTCACATATTTTGATACTAGTGAACTCTGTCATTAAATGCTTTACGGTTATTCCCGTTGATCTGGAATCATGAAATTTGACACGAAACACGATTTCACAGTACAATTCGGGAAATTGTTCATTTGTAGCTATATTACACGAAAAACCTATTTCTTTTTTCATTTGTTCTCCGAATTGGAACGAAACAATTTCGGAAGTCTTCGAATTCCCTTTACAGATATCTCGCCTCTGATAACAGGAAAATCGTCGATATTCTCGATTACCAGGATGGATGAACTGTCTATACACATGATTATGTTTGTACAGATTTCTCAGAGTGCTATTCTTTCACGCTTCTGGCCAATATTTTTCGCCTAAATGTGCTTCTTATTCTTCCACTAATTTTGCATAGGTTACACTTGTCATCACATTGTAATGGATTCCTTTTTTTTTTATTGCGTTCATCGATCTGTAACATTCATTTTTAAAATTCGATTGTACGCCGTGTTTCTCGATTTGGATCTGTCATAAGAAATGCGTACCAGTCGACGTATACGTACTTAGCGTAATAGTAACTAATGAGGGTTCCGCCAGGAATAAGCAATCTTCCCTCCGAGGATTCCCATTTCAGTTCTCCTCTGCAGCTGTTACACTTTAGTGCAAGCTGTCCCGGCCCGTTACAATCCTAGCTGCGCTTCTCTTAATTTATTCGACGTCTTTTATCACTACTATTTTATAAGCATTTCTGGCACTAGAACATTGCTCTAGAACATCAATTAACGCCTCGTATCCTATTGAATTCGTAGATGCAATGCATTTTCTCAGTAACCGTCCAAGAAATTTAAGTCTTCATTTTGCCAAATGTAATAATGATGTTACATTATAGACTCATTTAACATTACTTTTTACCATTACTCCTGAATATTTGTACTACGTGAGGTACACAATTTGTTTACCAATAATATTTAATCAGGTACTGTCAAGTTGTACTCTTTGTTTCAGGCATCATCTTACACTTATCCACATTTAACGAGAGCTGTCGTAGTTAACAACAAGTGAGAATGATGTTCCTGTCTGTCTAGAGTATTTTTACGACTGTCCAGAGATGATCCATTCCTGTAGAGCACCATCGGCGAATGATCTTATAGCGCTGTTGATCATGTCTGTTAAAGTATCTACGTAAATCGATAACATTACAGCTCCTACCACGGTTTCTTCGAGCACACCTAACATTAATCTCATTTCTGTGGGCCATTGAACGTCAGTATATCGAACTGTGTAATGGTGCGATCTTCCCAATGGGGGTGAACCTCGTAAGATAGCCAGCAATATTTATCTCTATTGGCGTATCAACTATTCGTCAGCTTAATCATTTGTCCCATTTATAAATTTCGTTAATAACTGAATTGTAATGACAGCAGATGCTTTTTTGATACCTTAATTGTTTTTTTGTACTTTTATACTTTTTTGTGGTAACATTTGCTACAACTACCGCCAGCTGATAGTTATTGTTGGTGAATCTTGCTTCAAGTGCACGTACGTATTTATTCACTTATTGTGTGTGTTGAATGAACTATGCCTTACCTTCATGGCTTGAAACAATATCCTACTAAGTTTTCCTTTTACTTTGGACCATTTCTTTGCAAAACAACTACACTGAATCACCGAAAACTTTTATTTTCATTCCAAGCAACATAGTCGTCATAGTGTGCCAAAATGGTAACTTGTTACCTTCATTTCAGTATGTTGTTATGATATGAAGTGGTTACTATTATGTAAATAAAGTGAATGGAATGGTATTTTAATTTAGGTTGCAAATGTATTATGTTCGTTATTATTTATATAATCGAAAAATCTCTGTACTAATAAAACTTCAAATTTTCTTGTAGGTAGTGTGCTCCAGCGATAAAGAATTCTTCATCACTAATGAAAATGTTCTGCGGATCTTGGAGGTTTGCGGTAGTGATAACGAAGATAACCAGTTACTATATGAAGAAGATCAAAATTTTCTACGAAGATATGTCAAAAATGGAAGTGAACATTTTATTCTAGAAGATCGTGAAAAAGACATTCGTTACGCACCCACCAAAAGGAACGGACGGAAGAAGTCACACCAGAGCCAAATGCCGAGGAACCCAAATTCTTCGCAGATTTACCAGAATTTAAATGGATCTGAAATTAACAACCTGAAAAACAGTGATAATGTGAATAATGAATTTTGAAAAGTGCTTCTGTTTAGTAACACTGAATAATGCTAGATACGAAAGCAATTCGACCATATTTCTTCGCTAATGGGCCTAAAAGTCTTGTTGTACGATACAGTGGTTCCTGACAGTAGTTGGTATGCAGAATAAACTCGAGTAGAAATGAAGGCGAAATGAAAGCATTTCTTAGTATCAACCTTGTAATGGGTGCCACATTTCACCTTCATATAGAAGCTACTGGGCAACTAAGCCAGATTTAAATGTTACTTATATAGGTCAGATTATGATACTTCACCATTTTGAGAACGTTCGTAAGTAACGGGTGTTTATAATTAAACTTTCACTATTTGACACGGAAACTAATTACCTTACAAGTGTCAAACTTGAAGTATTAATGTCAAGGACATGGGGAAGAGAAATAATGCAGAATCAGTTCAACTGAAACACTTTTAATGTGCTGCTATGGTACATCATACCATCACATACTGGTACCATTACTGCTACAAAAGGGGCTCAATCCGGCGCCCATCAGTGTCCGGAAAAGTCTGAAGGCGCAGGATTGCATTCTGCACAGCAGAACGAAGCGTGTCCGTGAAGTCCGCATCTCGTGGTCGTGCGATAGCGTTCTCGCTTCCCACGCCCGGGTTCCCGGGTTCGATTCCCGGCGGGGTCAGGGACTTTCTCTGCCTCGTGATGACTGGGTGTTGTGTGATGTCCTTAGGTTAGTTAGGTTTAAGTAGTTCTAAGTTCTAGGGGACTGATGACCAAAGATGTTAAGTCCCATAGTGCTCAGAGCCATTTGAACCATTTGAGCCGTGTCCGTAAGTAGCCTAGGTCTCTTGATTTACTGCGCTTCAGATCAGCACATGTGTGAACGTTCCCGTGTCCCGTATCCCGTCCTTCAGGTAGTCCCACAACCAGAAATCACAGGTAGTGAGATCAGGTGCCGACGAAGAATGTTTCGGAGAAGCAGGTAAACTTCATGATCGACGTGTGATGGGGCCCCATCTTGCATGAAAATTGAGTTCGGTGCATCTCTTTCCTGTAGGGCGCGTGTAACATGCTGGCGAAGCATTTCGCAGTAACGCTGGCTAGTCCCACTGCACGTATTTGATCCTTGAGCACCAACCTGTTCAAAGAAGAATTGGTCAATGATGAACGTAGTCGTGAAGCCACACCATTCAGTGACGTGTTCACCAGCAGAGGAACTTCATGCACAGTTACTGGAGGTGAAGATCCCCTTACCCGACATTTATGTGTGTTGACCTCACCCAACAGAGAAAAATGAGCTTCGTCTGTCCATAGAATGGTCCAGTGTCCGCCCTTATCGACTTCAATCCTTGTGATAAAGTGGAGAGCGAAGTGAAGACGTCGTTGTGAGAACTGTGGTGCAGGCTGCTGTACGATATGAATCTTGAGACAGCAAAGGACTTGGAAGAGCAGTTGAACGGAATGGACAGTGTCTTGAAAGGAGGGTATAAGATGAACATCAACAAAAGCAAAACGAGGATAATGGAATGTAGTCGAATTAAGTCCGGTGATGCTGAGGGAATCAGATTAGGAAATGAGACACTTAAAGTAGTAAAGAAGTTTTGCTATTTGGGGAACAAAATAACTGATGATGCTCGAAGTAGAGAGGATATAAAATGTAGACTGGCAATGGCAAGGAAAGCGTTTCTGAAGAAGAGAAATTTGTTAACATCGAGTACAGATTTAAACGTTAGGAAGTCGTTTCTGAAAGTATTTGTATGGAGTGTAGCCATGTATGGAAGTGAAACATGGACGATAAATAGTTTAGACAAGAAGAGAATAGAAGCTTCCGAAATGTGGTGCTACAGAAAAATGCTGAAGATTAGATGGGTAGATCACATAACTAATGAGGAGGTATTGAATAGAATTGGGGAGAAGAGGAGCTTGTGGCACAACTTGACTAGAAGAAGGAGCCGGTTGGTAGGACATGTTCTGAGACATCGAGGGATCACCAATTTAGTGTTGGAGGGCAGCGTGGAGGGTAAAAATCTTAGAGGGAGACCAAGAGATGAATACACTAAGCAGATTCAGAAGGATGTAGGTTGCAGTGGGTACTGGGAGATGAAGAAGCTTGCACAGGATAGAGTAGCATGGAGAGCTGCATCAAACCAGTCTCAGGACTGAAGACCACAACAACAACAGCAACAACACGGACACCACTTGAGAATGGTTCGAAGTACCTTCTGTACAGTAGACCACAGGATGTTCAACTGTCGTGACACAGCAAGCACACTCCTGACGATCGGGAATTGGTCACAGCGTTGTCCGGCATATCAACATCGATTTCATTAACCACCTGTGGTGCTACCGGTCGTCGGCCTCTTCCTGGAGCGACACCCAGTTCTCCATTTCAGTTCTTCACCACGCCCGGACTGCACATGGAGATAGAGGAACCTTCCGTAATCCTTTCAGCCGGCGATATTCTTGAAATGCAGCTGCATCATTAGTATTGTTTCGATAACAGAGCTTCGCCAGTAATGCCCTTCTCCTTTTGTCCAAGCTCATGTTGTCATCTCAACAAATGCACAGCGACTGGTCTGATGTGTGAGATTATGAATCACGATGACTGACCATGGCACATGGTGGTCATAGCTGGAACTAGACGGTGGCGCAGTGCCTTATGGAAATCATACACCCGATATTCTAGACATTAATGCTACCAATTATGGTACTAGTACTGTAAATAGTTTCCCTGTTATAACGTGTTAAATAGCGGAAGTTTAGTTATAACCAGCCGGTACTTACATTTTTCTAACAACGCAGATTAATCAGTAAAGAAATTTTGCGCACTGGAACAAAGCCTTCCAGGATTCTCTTAGCCCAACTAGGGATCAGTTTTGTGAATGAGCTTATGATCGGACTCAAAGGTCACTATATTAAGCGACAGTACATAAAAATAAGTCAGTCAAATGGAGTTTCAAAATCTGGTGAGGGTGAGATACAGAACCTCGTTATCTACTTGCGTTTGATTTATACACTGTCAGAAACACCACTTAGGTCCTGGAGTAGGACTCGGTGAGACACTAGTTCTATAAGTGGCAAAATCTACATCCGTACTGGTATGTGAGCTTTACATAGTTAATACTTTTAGCTGTCCAGCTTCGCAGTTTTATGTTGCTTCAGAAAATATCAGAACCAGTGGAAATGTAAGCAGCATCTGTTAAAACATCCAGAAGTCATTCTCTCCCAACAAGGAAAAGAAAAGTCTTGGTAGTAACGAACAGACAATCCTCAAATGGATGGAGCACAAGTCAGTTTATCGACTACCTAATTTTATTTCCCCAGTGCTATGTACAACTATGAAACGGTGTCAGCTTGGTTCTTCTGAGAGATTAGTGTTCAGTGTTTTTTTTATAATAAGAATACCCCAAGTCGATGGGAGGGATACAACACACGGATAAGAAGAATGTGACTTATGAGATTGAGAGAATGGCAAGATTAAAGTGTTATCTCAGAATTTTCTTTGGTCTTCTTGAGATTGGTGTGAGCAGTGCGTACGTAATATATTCAAAATAGGCAACAGAAGCAGGATTAAAATCAACATCGTAACCTTTAGAGATCAGACAATAACTTGCAAGAAGTCTAAGCAGTAGTTATTCAGGGCGACAAAGGAGTTCATAGACAGCAGTAAAAATAGGAAGAAAGTTACGAACGCGATATAATCGAAAGTGCCAGAGCACTGAATGATAAAATGGGATGTGATGAAAAGACGTGTTCATTGCGCGTCAAAGCATATTGAAAATCACACTTACAAAACCTGTGAGCAGTGTGATGTTAACTTATGCTTTACCTAAAGCTGAAACCGTTTTGCAGAATTTAACATTAAATAGACAACAGATACACAGCTATTGCAGTTGTTTGTTATATGATGTGTCAAGTGTTCTACAATTGTCCATTAAGATGCATAGGGACAAACATGTGTCGCATTATTTTTTCTTAAGTACAAAGGAAAGTATCTGAAATCATAACATAATTTGTTTATAAACCTTGTAGTTAAAACAGAAATGCATAACTTTCAATCATTAACCCTTCAGTTTTCTTGTATACCTGAAAGGATTAATATTACACCCCAGAAAGATCGTATCTCACCTACGTCGGAAGATTATTTATTTTTGTCAGGGTTTTGTACGCTTTAGCGTACTTAATGTGGTCATAAATCTATAATATAACATTTAAATTCGATTCCCTCTCCAAGCCAATGCAAAATCATTTGAAAAAGGTTTACTTGATTTTACACGTTGCTATACCTACCAAAGCTATGTGGATTGATCGCAGTGTAGTTTACTACCCTTCAGAAACGTGGAGGTAAAAATAAGGGAAACCGGAGCTACAGTTATACGCCGTACGTTGTTTTGAAGCCGGCAGCGCTATTTTAGACACTCCAAAACATTTGCAGACTACTGTTTACAAGGAGAATGTTTACGATTACTTGTTGCTCATAATTACCTTCGTGTGCAAGCGACTGTTCTTTTAAACAGTAAATATTACAATGCTTATCCTAACAACATTGTTCAGGAAGCCCATTACAAATGTTTTTTTCTGGCCTTATCGATGCATTTACCCTCGCGAGTGTAACTTTCTTTTCGTGTACACATTTCAAGTAACCAAGAACAGAATAACTGGTAAGTGAAATGAAAAAGATGCCGTCGTAATCAATTGAAATACTCTTTTACTGCAGTTCTATTCTTGCTCGTTACATTTTTCAACTTTCAAATCATATGCACCGAATATTTTATGTTCCCGTTTGCAAAATCTTTATCTGTGTTTTCGTCGTTGGCCGGTGAATTTGCGCAATGCGAAAAGAAGTAAGCAAGGTATGCTCTCATGATTTGTGGATGTCATGAAAGTGAAAGATACCTGAAATACCGGAGGAGCAGAATAAATTAGATGGAGGTATACCTCCATGCGCCACTGACTTCTTGTTTAGGTTGACTGTTAGTGCGTCAGTGTCATTGTGGTGCACACATCTTCTCACTTTGATAACTTGCCTATGACGTGTCAATCAGTGTGTGGGCAATAATAGTAAAGGGCGATAAATTCATTTTTCAAAACATGTTCCAGCAATTTTCAATTCTATAAATATCACCAGTAGGCCGCTCTGACGGTATTAATGGGCACGTAAATTAAGACCACCCTGTATTGGTTAGTACAAAAGATCGAATTGTTAGAAAAGCAATAATCTCAGTCACCTTTATCCTATAAAATGGATCTTGCTTCGACAAGCATGTAACTCATTTATTTACTAATCATACCCTCATCTATATAAGATATAAATACTACATAACCAGGTGTTTCACATAGGTTTTAGTAATGATTTAATAAATAGCATGCAGTGTCACCCTTGGATTTCCAACTACGCACTGTATCTGTTTAATAGTTGCCTATTGACTTCATTTCCCAGAATATTTCTTGTCACAGCATCTCTCTCTGTCACCTTTTCAGACATAGCCTCTTTGATTTAATTGTTAATTTAATTTTCAGGTTTTCACAGACCATAACCCTCACCACACATCGAGATAAAACAACAATAATACTAAGATACCATGGATATGTTGCTTTTATTTGTTTGTTCATCATACAGGAGGTAAAATACTGTACTATAGACTTGTTAGATCAAACCATGAACATAATGTTTTATATATATATTCTCATGTGCATTTATGAGAATGACGAGCAGGGACCATGAACATTTTAAATTTAATTTATAATATCGTCTTATTGTGAAATGGAATTACAGAAGTATGAAAAGGTTTGTATTTTGTAAGAAACGATTAACAATTAATGTGCTCGAAAATCTGAGCTAGAGTTTTGAAGCACTTTGAAAAAAACGAGCAGGGTCTACTTGGTGCTGAGGAAGAGCGATCACTATCGATTTTCAATTTATAGCTTTTTTCTTCCCCTTCTACGTTTTATCTTACAATGCTATCACTTCATATTAGTGGCTTTCCAATGATACTTGGAAGTCAACGACACACTGAAACGAATGGAATCTCGTTTTGGAACGAACCGCTACATTGATTTGTAATAAAGGAAAGACCGACACAAATTACTTATTCTGCATCGAAAGTAGGCTGAATAAGTTTTCCTCATGAGCTGAGGAGAATCACCCATGTGTTACTGTTAGTGAGATTCTACATAAAGTTATTTCTTAAGTGAAATGAAAGCGTCAGAAATGTCGAAGAATGAAGATAAACATTCCGTTCATGTGCTGAATGCAAGTACAGGGAAAAGAAAAGAGCTGGGACGTATTTATATTCTTCAAACAGATCCGAAAAAGACTAAGGCAAAGCCCATATGAAGCTGCACGTCATGGTTTTTCGTATGGATGTAAGGTGCGTACTAGCAGAGATGGAGAAATAAATGATGTTCAGGTACGCCAAACAGCATTCTTGGCATTGCATAGCATCACCAACATTCGTCTTATTACTCTTAAAAAGTCATTGTCTACTACTGCGAAAGCACAAGAGGAACATATAGTATAACACATGACAAAACAAACTTAAAAGAGAAGCCGTACCGAAAGTGCATCACCACCTCCGCAAATCACGTTACAGCATTCATGATAGCAACCGGTTATATTCACCAGTAGAAGTTAATTTTCGAAAGTAACATCTGTTATATTCAGAGAAAAAACCTCCAAACCCTGTATCATACGACTGCTATCGACTGGTTACGGTGAGTAATAGGAATAACACTTGTTAGTTGTTTGGCAAATTTCGAGCCGACTTCTCTAAACTAGTAAACAGCGAGAAAGATGTAGCCTGGATACAAACTTTGAATCTGCGGAAACAAATCTTACGATTTAAACCAACTACATAAGAGGGAACCAGACAAGTTTTACGTCGTTAATTATTTCGAACATTTGAAGTCCAAAAAATCTGTCACTACAAGAAGAATCTCCTGATTCCTAATATTTCAACCAATGAAACATAGACCCCCTATTACCGCAGGAAGGTATCGTTTTATTAATTCAATACTCATATGCCTTTTCTAGGGAATATTTAGTTTAGACACATGACGAAACATTTTCGAACAAAGAACTTCATGAGATGTGTTCAGTGTTTCGGCATTTCTGTTCGGCAGTTTTGTCTGACTCTGTGCCTGAACGCGTTGTGTTCTGTAGTTCTTGTTCTGGACAGAATACAAATACCTAAAGCTAGTGTTTTGTGGCACATAAGACGGAGGGCGTCGGTTCAAGTTTTTTAAGTCACGAATAGCGCTATTTTTTACTTCCAAGTCAATACTGATAATTACAATGTCTTCGTTTATTGTTTTTTTTTTCTAACATGTAATTAGTATATCGTTTGTTTCTCATTAGACATTCTCTCTTCAGAGTTGACTATTCCTCACAGATAGGAGAGATAACAGTTCTGTAACATCAAGTGATCTCATACATTTTCACTAGTGATAATTGGTATGACTAGTTTTCGCCAGAGATCATTCTTACTTTCACAAAGCTGAAGCGAATAGCCTCTGTTACAAAACTTTATACTTTCAAATAAAATGCTAATTGTGATTAAATTCCAATAACCGCTTCAGTGAACGGTGAAGTGCAGTCTAATTAACGATTCCTTCGATATTAATCACCGTTTAACACTTTTTACTGTCACATAAATGTTTAACAAAGTGCATTTGCGAAATTCCACTATCTTTTCAATCCAAAGAAAGTTTGTATCTCTTCGTTAGCGTGACTGTGAACTTCCTATTCTATTATGAACTTTCATAAAACTAAGGGCACTTTCTTTTCAGTGTCAGTTTCCTATAAAACTATTTACCATATTCTGACGAGAATTCAGAACACTTATATCTTCCAATTTATTTGTACCACTTCAAGAAGTTTTTTATTGGCGCACGTAACTTACAAAGTCATTTAGCATAGTAACAAGATCAGACTACAAGTCTTTATCTTTCAAGATCCCAAGACCGACTGACATTTTTTGATTAAATTATGTCTGTCATTCTTTTACATTGTTACAACAAATAGGCGTAGCGAGAACTGGGAGCTCTCAGCATCTTCTCCATCCCTGTGAGCCACCAATTTGATCGCGGAAAGGTCCGATGGAGTAAATACTTCCTAGGATCTATAATTACAACTGTGTTCTGTTCCTCGACCTCATCACACATTTTCTCGGGGACTCGTTGCGATGATCTCTACGTTAGTAGTCGTCGGTATGGTACACGTGAAATGCCTTTCAGGTATCTAGGAAGACGAAATCTGCATTTTACCGTCATCTACTATTTGCAAGTGGCTCTGTATTAAAAGAGCAACGAGTGCCTCACACAAGGTCTTAGGTCAATGGTAATTTGATTAAACTGTACCACTAGGATGTCGTATCAATTTTTTGTCATAACTGGAAGGATAACATTTTTGATCCAAATATTTATATCAAATTTACAGTCAGCTATTCATGGAAAGTAACTTGTGCACCAGATATCTACAAGACTGAGGTAACTTCTCCCAAAATTCCTCTGCTGAGTTTTAAGATTTTCATATAAGCACTTGGAGATCTCTGCTGAGAAATTACAGATATTTAGTTTCCTATTTTTTTGTTTTACAGCTCTATCCCCAGTTTTGTGTTTATACAGAGCGTAGATAAGTGTCAGCGAAAACTGACGCCGGTCAAAGTCTACGATCAGAGGAACAAAATCTTACTTGTAAATATGGCTGCCCAAACGACCCGGCATCAGTGAACTGTAACTGTGGGCTTACGAGCCATCATTGACTTAAGTTCGAGTCAGTACAAATCAATTACTACATTAATTAGTTCAGATAAGTCCCCATTTAATTTGACTCAAATCTGACTCGTGATCGTTGATTGCGAATGTAGAATGTGGATGCTGGAGTGCCTGCACGTTTTCTTCTGATGTACAATCATGATTAATTATTGATTATGGTCCAAGATAGATTGGGCGATCTGAGCATGTATTTTTCTCTCAAAGATAACCTGCCATCAGTCCTCTGAACTTTTCCGCCTGGGTTCATCTCAAAACTGAAGTGTACATATTTTCTACGAGATTCGGTCGAAGAACTGTATCAGAGGCCATAAATGGAACGAACACATTTCGGCGCGTTGCATACTTTTTACATCAAGACCCTGCTGACGTGTTTTTCCCAATGTAGTTCCGCGAGTATCACGAGTCTGAGAAAAGAGGCGCCTGGGCTCTTCGTACCCGTCCTCTCGTTCTCTATAACGGAATCGTACAAAAGTGTAAGGTTAGTCGTCCCTTATCTTATTGTGGTACGTGGGTATATAATCTATGCAGCACTGTCAAGACGAAATGATCGACTGTCAGGATCAGACGGTCTTAAACGAAGCCGTGTTTCGTGAGAGACTGCACGGTGTAAGACGAAAATTAACTAATGATGATATTTGGTTTTTGAAGCGCTCAACTTCATGGTTATCAGCGCTCTACAAATTCCCAATCTTTTCACTATGAAATCCAAGTTTGTGATGTGGATCGTGATGCCGTTTGGAATTCCTGTGTGATGGTCTGGATAGATGTCTGCGTATTACACATTACGACCCTCTTCAACCGTCGGCGGTCTCTGTCACTCAACAGACGAGCTCGGCCTGTACGAAGTCCGTGAGCTCCGCGGATCGCTCCATTGTGCTCTCTCACGATTCCAATGACTACTGAGGTCGCTAATATGGAGTAACCGGAAGTAGGTGGTAGCACAACGCACCTAATATGAAAAACGTATGTTTTGGGGTGTCCGGTTACTTTTGAAAATGGTTCAAAGGGCTCTGAGCACTATGGGACTTACCATCTGTGGTCATCAGTCCCCTAGAACTTAGAACTACTTAAACCTAACTAACCTAAAGACAACACACACATCCATGCCCGAGGCAGGATTCGAACCTGCGACCGTAGCAGTCGCGCGGTTCCGGACTGAGCGCCTTGAACCGCTAGACCACCGCGGCCAGCTTACTTTAGAACACATAGTGTACGCAATGGATTTCGCCGCTTGCCATGAACAGTGGTCACAATGTTTTGGCCGTTCATTGTCTAAGCTTAAGTGTGTGTGTGTGTGTGTGTGTGTGTGTGTGATATATACATGTATATCTATATAACTGTATGTATAGACCTAACGATATTCACTACTAACAGATCAGCCATTGTATTGGTATATATAATTGTAACCGTTAGTCCAAAGGGTTGCTTATGTCGTTTACGAAGGTCGCACATTTTGTGACATTTCAACTTGCACTTGGGAATAGCTGTAAAGCCGATATCATAATTGTCTGAAATAGAGGAATTGTAATTTACGGTCTAATGGCGGAAATTTCTTTCAAAAATTCTGCACATTTAGCGGAAAATCTGCGATGCTCGGTTATGCTTGTGTAAACGGACACGGTATTCCACTGCCCATCCCCAGATTCCAACGTGGGTCTTCTGCTGGACGTGAGGAAGAGGACAGTGAGGATGGGGAGGGGGGTGTCAACGGATGGCTCGCGGTGGAGAATAACAACATTTATTGATCAACTAGAACACATTGATAGTTGGCCCTTCTCAAGGCGAGGTTTCATTCCGCTGGTAATATTTTTGGCGTTGAGGAAGGTGACTGACGGACGCTCATACGTGCACACGCTACGGAGATTGTAGCTGCACTGGCGTAACTGTAGTCCGCAGCCGCAGCAGCTGCGTTACGGCTTGCTGGAGAGTATTGAGACGGCTAGAACCACGAACCACGGGTCTCTCTGTGATCGTGAGTTGGGTGGGGGGGGGGGGGGGAGGGAAGTGGCAATGGCGGTAGTGGGTCATGTTAGTGCCCTGATGCCCTGTATCACCGACCATTCCTGGCCACGGACGTCTGTCTCCGGTCATAGCGTTTGTGGAGGCAGCGGCCCAGGTCGACGGCAACAGTGCGTTACCACATCACACTCCAGGTGATTTCTCCTACGACAGGCAACTGCCAGTTGAAAGTGTCCGAAGATAGTGACGGTGATGACTAAGCAGAGGTGATAATACCCTGGCACCTCTTGGGAGACGACCTGCATCACGAGGGTGGCTATTACGTTGACTGCGATTACAGTGACGACTCCAGACTGGTGTTGGCGCTGAGTGAAACAGGCTCTGTGTCTCCAGTGCCTCCTGACGGTCGATGACGGAGAGTTGATGCCAGACCTTAAATACGGCTTTCTTCCATTAATGCTTCGATTCTTCCTCCTCAGCAAGTCACTGGTAAAAAAATGCTTCAAATGGCTCTGAGCACTATGGGACTCAACATCTGTGGTCATCAGTCCCCTAGAACTTAGAACTACTTAAACCTAACTAACCTAAGGACATCACACACATCCATGCCCGAGGCAGGATTCGAACCTGCGACCGTAGCAGTCGCGCGGTTCCGGACTGAGCGCCTGGAACCGCTAGACCACCGCGGCCGGCAGTCGCTGGTAAGTTTTGATGTTGTTCAGGTGGTGTAACTGACCCGATTATCACCCCCGATGTGCGGCGAGTGGCTTCTTGTCCCATCCTACGCTGGTCATTGACATGGTGTTTTCCTTCTTGTTGCTTAACTCGGCGCTCCGCCGACTTACTTGTTTCACGGCGCCACACCACTGAAGCGGGCAACTAAATGTAATACACAAAGGACTTCTGGCTCCTAATATTCATTCAAATTTCTACTTCATTACTGTAAAACACTCACGGTTAACTAACTGAATCGCTCCAATCATTTGACCCTCCCCACTTGCAAACTCGTGTACTCATTCTCCTTTCTGAGCATATCGAGTCAACGTGAGTCTGATAACAGACTCAGGTCACATGTGGGCAGCGGCAGAGATTCGCGAGTCCAGTATACGAGCACAAGGAGACATGAAAGAACTTGCTGACGAGTTTTCTTTTTGTGAGTCGTCGTTCGTCTGACTAGTTTGATGCGGTCCACCACGAATTCCTCTCCTGTACGAACCTCTTTATCTCAGAGTAGCACTTGATACTTACATCCTCTGTTATTTAGTGGATGTGTTCCAATTTCCGTTCTCCTCAATGGTTTTTGGCAACGGCCTTGCCGCAGTGGATACACCATACATCGGTTCCCGTGAGATCACCGAAGTTAAGCGCTGTCAGGCGTGGCCGGCACCTGGGTGTGTGACCATCCAGGCTGCCATGCGCTGTTGCCATTTTTTGGGGTGCACTCAGCCTCGTGATGCCAATTGAGGAGCTACTCGACCGAGCAGTAGCGGCTCCGATCAAAGAAAACTATCATAACGACCGGGAGAGCGGCGTGCTGACCACACGCCCCTCCACTGGGGATGACACGGCGATCGGATGGTCCCGATGGGCCATTTGTGGCCTGAAGACTGATTGCTCAATGGTTTTTAGCCCCTACAGCTACCTCCCTTGTCCCTTCTTCATGTCATTATTTTCCGTATATTCCTTTTGAAACGTCCACTTTGGGAACTTATAAATTACTGCGCTGATAAACCTCTTACGTTATTTGATTTTCAAACAGCTGCTTACTCTGATCAACAGTAAACTGACAGACTTTTTTTTATCGCAACGCAATCTGACTTTCAATAATACCTACAAAAGAATCGCCCTGACTAACAATAACCTATGCCTTTCATGAATCACTTACCCCACAAAAATCTTCGTTACTCAGACTACTGTAATACAGCGAGCGCCAATACTGCCAGCTGAATAAAAGATTCTAACTACTGAGGGCACTAACTACTGATAGGGATATACACTCCTGGAAATTGAAATAAGAACACCGTGAATTCATTGTCCCAGGAAGGGACAGATACATCACATGATCACACTGACAGAACCACAGGCACATAGACACAGGCAACAGAGCATGCACAATGTCGGCACTAGTACAGTGTATATCCACCATTCGCAGCAATGCAGGCTGCTATTCTCCCATGGAGACGATCGTAGAGATGCTGGATGTAGTCCTGTGGAACGGCTTACCATGCCATATCCACCTGGCGCCTCAGTTGGACCAGCGTTCGTGCTGGACGTGCAGACCGCGTGAGACGACGCTTCATCCAGTCCCAAACATGCTCAATGGGGGACAGATCCGGAGATCTTGCTGGCCAGGGTAGTTGACTTACACCTTCTAGTGCACGTTGGGTGGTTCAAATGGCTCTGAGCACTATGGGACTTAACATCTATGGTCATCAGTCCCCTACAACTTAGAACTACTTAAACCTAACTAACCTAAGGACAGCACACAACACCCAGCCATCACGAGGCAGAGAAAATCCCTGACCCCGCCGGGAATCGAACCCGGGAACCCGTGCGTGGGAAGCGAGAACGCTACCGCACGAGCACGTTGGGTGGCACGGGATACATGCGGACGTGCATTGTCCTGTTGGAACAGCAAGTTCCCTTGCCGGTCTAGGAATGGTAGAACGATGGGTTCGATGACGGTTTGGATGTACCGTGCACTATTCAGTGTCCCCTCGACGATCACCAGTGGTGTACGGCCAGTGTAGGAGATCGCTCCCCACACCATGATGCCGGGTGTTGGCCCTGTGTGCCTCGGTCGTATGCAGTCCTGATTGTGGCGCTCACCTGCACGGCGCCAAACACGCATACGACCATCATTGGCACCAAGGCAGAAGCGACTCTCATCGCTGAAGACGACACGTCTCCATTCGTCCCTCCATTCACGCCTGTCGCGACACCACTGGAGGCGGGCTGCACGATGTTGGGGCGTGAGCGGAAGACGGCCTAACGGTGTGCGGGACCGTAGCCCAGCTTCATGGAGACGGTTGCGAATGGTCCTCGCCGATACCCCAGGAGCAACAGTGTCCCTAATTTGCTGGGAAGTGGCGGTGCGGTCCCCTACGGCACTGCGTAGGATCCTACGGTCTTGGCGTGCATCCGTGCGTCGCTGCGGTCCGGTCCCAGGTCGACGGGCACGTGCACCTTCCGCCGACCACTGGCGACAACATCGATGTACTGTGGAGACATCACGCCCCACGTGTTGAGCAATTCGGCGGTACGTCCACCCGGCCTCCCGCATGCCCACTATACGCCCTCGCTCAAAGTCCGTCAACTGCACATACGGTTCACGTCCACGCTGTCGCGACATGCTACCAGTGTTAAAGACTGCGATGGAGCTCCGTATGCCACGGCAAACTGGCTGACACTGACGGCGGCGGTGCACAAATGCTGCGCAGCTAGCGCCATTCGACGGCCAACACCGCGGTTCCTGGTGTGTCCGCTGTGCCGTGCGTGTGATCATTGCTTGTACAGCCCTCTCGCAGTGTCCGGAGCAAGTATGATGGGTCTGACACACCGGTGTCAATGTGTTCTTTTTTCCATTTCCAGGAGTGTAGTTAGCAAATGAAAGATTTTGATAGAGAGCAAACAATATATTTACCTTAAGAGTGTTAAAAAGTCAAAATATATATGTATAATTAACCAGTTTGGCAAATGTCCTTTTTCTGAAGGACAAACGTCCAGCTCGTCCGATCATATTAACTTCTCAAAACTCTGGCTTCTCTCTCCCTACATCCACCACTGCTGGCGGCTCGCATCCAACTGCGCAACGCTAGGCACTGTTCACATCCAACTGCGCAACACTACAATAGAAAATATTCCAACAATGCAAACCAGCCACAGATTGCACAGAGCACAGTCAGTGATTTTCATACAGGGCCGTACGTGACGTTACCAGCATAAATACCTAAACAGCCTACTTACATAGGCCCCACGCTCCCCAAGAAAATTTTACAAATTGTTTTGGGCAGTGCCCAATACATATATGTAAAAAATATTTTTTTTAAATTGATGCTAACAAATATATCAAATTCACACAATTATTGATACAAATTTGGTCAAAAGCAAAAATTTTCTCATAGTCCATAAAGACAGTCCTGGTCATTCATCACACTAGTAATTGAAGTTTTTTTTTTAATCTAAGTCTGAGCAGTAAAAGAAAATTCACGCGCAAGTAGTAGCTTGCAATTAACTAGGTATTATTTTCAGTGCTATGTTAATGTGTTTTCTAGCTTTTGCTCTTCAAATTGTGCTTTTCTTGTTATCGTGTGATATACGTGATAATTATGGCGTGTGAAAAACGTAACACTAGGCTCCTAAGTAAATTGAGAAATTATAGTGACAACGAGCGTAGCTTATCAGCTTCACTGTGTAATGAATTAACAGATATTCAAAGTAATAATGTGGTAATTCTGCATGGGGAAATGGAGCGGACAGCAAATAATGGTGTAGACAGTGAAACAATTATTGAACAGGGAAGCATTATCGATCGGTCGGTCGGCAACAGCTCGCCCCGGGAATCCGAAATGACAGGACACAATCTTGCAAACACTGTAGATTTAGGTTTTGCTTCATTACCCGTTTCTCAGTCAAGTCAAGACACATTTTCTGCTTTTCAAAATGCGAATGTGGCCGGTGCAAATGCACTGCTGAAAAGTAAAGAGGAACATGTTTCAGATACCAGCATTGTTATAACAATTAATGCAACAAGTGGGACAACAGCTTCAAAAGTTAGACTTAATGGAACAAATGCTTTAACAAACGCGTAAAGATTTAACTGCAGAGTTACTTAAAATTTAATCTAAATAACAAAAAGTCTGTAATGACGTAAAAATACAAATTTGTGGGTATTTTCAACTTATATTTTTGCGTCATGAAAATGCATTACAGAATCACGAAGCAGCTATAAAAGAGCTGCAACCTATTGTTCATGGAAATCACGACACCTTGCAAGGTGAAATTGACTCAGGTGCATCTACCGATTCATTTATGCAACTTGCCAAAACTCAGGAAAACTTAAAGGACACAGTAGATACGCTTTCAACACAAATAGACACTCTGAAACTTGGTTGAGACAAACACACTGAGGAAATCAGTTCATTATCGGAGAAAGTAGCCGAACTTTCGGATCAGTTCACTAACTTATCTACAAAGGTAGATGATGATCTGAATGACACAAGACCCGTAGCCTTCACTGACAGAGTAGAGTATGAACAAATTAAGAAATTTAAACAAAATCAAAATGAAATTAATACGCCACAGAAAAGAGAAATCCGGGAAGTACAAGATCAGTTGGCACAAGTAATGCAAGAATTACACATTCTAAAGGACACTCGCTTTCCAGTACGGGAAGAGGGACATAGAAAAACGAAAAGCCACAAAATAATAACACAGGGCATTTCGGAAATTATGAAAGAAATTGGTAAGGTGCACCGAATTTTGAGGTGGAACCGCCGACTCTACGTAACAATGACAGATAGGCGACTCGGCGACATGATGACTTTGACTTTAAGCTGTTCATCACTACACGTAAATTCAAAACATTTAAGAATTCTGGCAAGAACATTCGTCCACAAGCGTGGCTCCAACAATTCTCTCATTGTTTTCCTCCCAACTGGTCATTACAACACAGATTGTAATTTATGTGTGGCTACTGAGAGAATGAACCATCTGTAAGAATGCCATAGGTCATTCACGATTGTCACAGTGACAGAGAATTTTATCAAGCCTTCCTCTCAGCATACTGGTCTCAAGCTACTCAAGATCGCGTAAAACATAGCATCATAATGATGAAACATTTCGAACAATCTGAATTTTTCAGTCTTGTCAAATATTTTGAAGACCTGTTGCATAAGAATCAGTATCTGTCAAACCCATACAGCCCCTCAGAACTCATCCGCATTTGTTTAATCAAATTGCCTGAAAATTTACGACATATTATTTTGGCAGGACGTTGCAAAGACGACATTGAAGCTTTTGAGGGACTGTTACAGGAATTGGAAATTGACACTGACAGTCACGGGACGCGAAAACAGGAACACAACAATTACAGGTCACATCCGTCACAACACCGCGATCACAGAAATAATAACTGGACATGACAAGGCTTTTATTACAACGCAAATCGTGAGCAAAACAGACACCACCTGTATGACAACCGTTGGCAGAGTAGTAATAATTACAGGGAAAGATCACGTCTCCGCAGTAATGACTATGACAGAGACAATCATAGAAACAGACAGAATGGGAACCAAAATAATTATTATCAAGGGAGACAGAATAGCTTCAGATGCAACGGTCCACCATGCAGTTACGACTGAGGGAGAAGTTCTCCACCAAGTGACCGACAAGAAAGAAATTACAGAAACTACCGACATGACGACAGATGATATAATCTTAACAACAGACCAGAATTTAATCAGAACTGCCGGGATTCAAACACGTCAGGGTCCTCTCGACAACCAAGGTGAATTTGTAGAAGTTAGATCCCCAAATCTCAGTAACGACATGAGACAACAATGGTAACAGACAATGATTCACACCACAGGCATCCTCATGCGCCTTCTGGCTCAGAGAAAAATGACATGGATGCTAACGTTGAGAAGAATTTCAGCCCTCTCTACCGATGTATACCACATGATAATTGCATTGAAGTTCAAGCTCTGCGTACTAGAAAGAGTGAAGGTTTACACCACATTTCACATGTAAAACCCATTTATGAGATGATCTTTTTTTTTAACGTAGTCTTTGCCATAAAATTTTTCACTTCACTTTACTAGTACGCTTTGTCGCACTTAGAAAATGTTAACATGCCACAATGTTTTGAAGTCAACTAAACAGGCAAGAACCTAGGGAACTTATTTAGACAGTAATTACGAATGCATTGTTATAGTTAACAGACGACACAGTGTTGTTGTGAGTACATTCTTCCTTGTTCATGGCACGATTACATAACGACTATAAGGCTTACATACTTAGAACATATACCGGTACTGCTAATGAGATTTTAATGCAACATTTTGGTTTACTTGAAAAAACATTCTGGATTTTAAAGTACTTTCTGAGAGATACCAGATGACACAGTGGTTAGTTCATTTGACAGCTACACGATTACATCACAATGCTAATAATGAGTGACATAATTTATAGTATTACTTTTGCGCTGTATCTGTTTTATATCAGCACAGTTTTTCTGTATTATTCTGGAAAGTAAAACCTGTTTTATTAGCAACTTTGTGGTACAGTTACAATGAGACAGCCTTTTACATAGCACAGCAATGCGTTACAGTACTTTCTTCATCATGGCAATAAGCCTAATAACTACGGTATCTACATGCAAAGCATTTCTCTTTTGTTTATGACGAGGTAAGTACATTGACTTCTGCAGAACTTTGCTTATGGAGGACGATAACTACGACACTTCCACAGAATTATCTCACTTCAAGACGCACAGTTTAGTGCTACAGGATACGCATTTGAGTGATTAATTTTTATACTTAAAACATTTATTTTTAAAGATTTTTGAATTACAAAGATGGAAAGAAAGTTTTCGTTGATACATTTCATATGATTGCTGTAATCTGCAACATCTGAGGGTATAAATACATTTATCCTAGGGGGGTACACGCCTAGTTTGTGTACTAAGCGTGTGGCAAGTGCTAGGAGCCCTAGCTAATATGGTATTAGCTTATACAACTTTACACAAGCACTCCTGCGAAACTTGCACAACTAGTACTCTTGAAAGAAAGGATATTGCGGAGACATGGCTTAGCCACATCCTGGGGTATGTTTTCCAGAATGAGATTTTCACTCTGCAGCGGAGTGTGCGCTGATATGAAACTTACTGACAGAGGTCCCGAGTTCGAGTCCGGCACACAGTTTTAATCTGCCAGGAAGTTTTATATCAGCGCACACTCCGCTGCAGAATGAAAATTTCACTCTGGAAATTTCTCTTCTTCAGAAACGCTTTCCTTGCCATTGCCAGTCTACATTTTATATCCTCTCTACTTCGACCATCATCAGTTATTTTGCTCCCAAAATAGCAAAACTCCTTTACTACTCTAAGTGTCTCATTTCCTAATCTAATTCCCTCAGCATCACCCAACTTAATTCGGCTACATTCCATTATCCTCGTTTTGCTTTTTTTTGACGTTCATCATTCACCCTCCTTTCAAGAGACTGTCCATTCCCTTCAACTGCTCTTCCAAGTCCTTTGCTGTCTCTGACAAAATTACAATGTCATCGGCGAACCTTAAAGTTTTTATTTGTTCTCCATGGGTTTTAATACCTACTCCAAACTTTTCTTTTGTTTCCTTTACTGCTTGCTCAATATAAAGATTGAATAGCGTCGAGGAGAGGCTACAACCCTATCTCACTCCCTTCCCAATCACTGCTTCCCTTTCATGTCCGTCGACTCTTATAACTGACATCTGCTTTCTGTACAACTTGTAAATAGCCTTTCGCTCCCTGTATTTTACCCCTGCCACCTTCAGATTTTGAAAGAGAGTATTCCAGTCAACATTGTCAAAAGCTTTCTCTAAGTCTACAAATGCTAGAAACGTAGGTTTGCCTTTCCTTAATCTTTCTTCTAAGATAAGTCTTAGGGTCAGAATTGTCTAACATGTTCCAACATTTCTACGGAATCCAAACTGATCTTCCCCAAGGTCGACTTCTAGCAGTTTTTCCATTCGTCTGTAAAGAATTCGCGTTAGTATTTTGCCGCTGTGACTTATTAAACTGATAGTTCGGTAACTGTCACATCTGTCAACACCTGCTTTCTATGGATGGGAATTATTATATTCTTCTTGAAGTCTGAGGGAATTTCGCCTGTCTCATACATCTTGCTCACCAGATGGTGGAGTTTTTTTCCGGATTAGCTCTCCCAAGGCTGTCAGTAGTTAGCAGGCCGGTGTGGCCGTGAGGTTCAATGCGCTTCAGTCCGGAACCGCGTGACCGCTATGGTCGCAGGTTCGAATCCTGCCTCGGGCATGGATGTGTGTGTTGTCCTTAGGTTAATTAGGTTTAAGTAGTTCTAATTTCTACGGGACTGATGACCACAGATGTTAAGTCCCATAGTGCTCAGAGCCATCTGAACCATTTTTGTCAGTAGCTCTAATGGAATGTTGTCTACTCCTGGGGCCTTGTTTCGACTTAGGTCGTTCAGTGCTCTGCCATACTCTTTACGCAGTATCATATCTCCCACTTTATCTTCATCTACCTCCTTTTCCATTTCAATAACATTGTCCTCAACAACATCGCCCCTGTATAAACCCACTATATACTCCTTCCACCTTTCTGCTATCCCTTCTTTTCTTAGAACTGGGTTTCTATCTGAGCTCTTGATATTCATGTAAGTGGTTCTCTTTTCTCCAAAGGTCTCTTTAATTTTCCTGTAGGCAGTATCTATCTTATCCCTCGTGAGATAAGCCTCTACATCCTTACATTTGTCCTCTAGCCATCCCTGCTTAGCCATTTTGCACTTCCTGTCGATCTCATTTTTGAGACGTTTGTATTCCTTATTGCCTGCTTCACTTACTGCATTATTGTATTTTTTCTTTTCAGCAATTAAATTCAGTATCTCTTCTGTTACCCAAGGATTTCTACTAGCCCTGGATGTGGGGAGAGAGATGGCAGAATTTTGAGAGTGGACGATCTGGACGTGTGTCAGTCCCAAAAAGGAAATTTGTAAGACTAGATGCCATGAACTGATCTATATATATATATATATATATATATATATATATATATATATATATATATATATATATAAAATAACCTTTGAACACTATTAAGGTAAATACATTGTTTGATCTCTACCAAAATCTTTCATCTGCTAACTATGCCTATCAGCCTATCAGCAGTTAGTGCCTTCAGTAGTTAGAATCTTTTATTTAGCTGGTAGTATTGGCACTCGCTGTATTGCTGTAGTTCGAGTAAGGAAGATTTTGGTGAGGTGATTCATGAATGGTATAGGTTATGTTAGTCAGGGCGATGCTTTTGTAGGGATTATTGAAAGTCAGATTGCGTTGCGCTAGAAATAGTGCGTGCCAGTTTAGTGATGATCAGAATAAGTAAAGAGAGAACTGTCTGAGTACGTTCAGTTTTGCTCAGCTGTTTGATAAACTAATAACGTAAGAGTCTTTCCAGCACTGTCATTTACAAATTTTTCTAAGGGGATGTTTCACTTTCTTCTCATTCCTTACTTTATTATTTTGAAAATTCGGCTATAGTAACACATCTGTTCCCGTTTTCTCACAGTCCATGTACCACTGTCATACAATACTGTGCTTCAAACGTATATTCTCAGAAATTTCATCCTCAAATTAAGAGCTATGTTTGATACTACAGTAATATTTCGTTAACACGAATCCGAAGGGACCGGAAAATCAGGAATTCGTTTTTAAAAAAATCGTGTTAAGTGAAAAACACAGATTTTAATAAGTGTACATGTACAGCAGTACACTAATGTGTAATACACTACACTATCAATCACGTTATTGTAGACTTATAGCACTATAAGGTGATTGTAAAATTATGTACGTTGCTTTCTTGGGAAAAATTCGGTCAAGGTTCGCTGACATTCATGGGAATGATAGTATTTTGTAATTTCACAACCAATTGTAATGATAGCGTCCGTAAACCCAGCAGTGACATCGGATGTTGAAGCGAACCGTTCTAAACTGCCCAAGGCTGTAAACATCTCCTGACGGGTAGGTGGAATGGTATCTGTATTTTCTTCCACTTCACTTTCTTCTGATGGCCCTTCTTGCACCTCGTTCACAGCTTTTGACACATCCGATTCCACAGAAGCACATAAGGCAACATCGTCGTCTACACTAATGAATTCTTCGAAACTAATCCCAGGGTTCGCAATGTCCTGCAGAACTGTCTATACATCAGGTGAAGTGGCATCTTCTGCCTCGTAGACGTCTTCAATGTTGCTATGTCTCCACGCTCTGTTAAAGCACTTCCCTATTATGGCGATACTGAGTTCTAGGGTGCTGCGATGGCTTCTATTGCGTCAAGAAGATTCCAATTTGGGATTCCACTATTGTTTTAAGCAGCACGAATTGCCGCACTTACAAGTCGCTTACGATAAGCTCTCTTTATTAGAGAGATTATGCCTTGGTCCAAAGGCTGAAGGCGGCTTGTGGCGTTGAGTGGAAAAAACTGAACCTTTATGTTGGATAGGTTCAGATCATGAACGTTATGGGCAGTATATCTGTCCAATGTTAGAAGAACATATCTATTTTGAGCAACCATTCGACTGTTGAAACAAAGAAGCCACTTGCGAAATGATGCGCCATCGATCCAATCTTTATTGTGGTGAGAGTAGATGCAAGGTAAAGTGTCCATATTTATGTTTTTAAAACAACGTGGTTTCTCGGATTTACCGATAACCCAGGGACGAAACTTGTCACTGCTGTCAGCATTACAGCACAGTACAACAGTCACACGTTGTTTGCTTCGTGCTCCACCATGACACTTATCACCTTTTATCCCCAGGGTGTGATTTAGAAAAAGGTTGTAGAAAAATCCAGTTTCATCCATGTTAAACATATCATATGAGGCATACTTTCCCCTCACTCGGTTGAATTCATGCAATCAGCTGTTCGCACTTTCTTCATCGACTTTATTTGCTTCACCACAAATTTATACAGATGAAATTGAATGTCTCTTTTGGAACCAGTACACCCAACCAACAGAACAACGGAAGTCTTGGATGCCCATATCTTTAGCAATATCATTTGCTTTTGACTGAATCACAGGGCCAGTTAAAGGTATGTTAGATGCACGCATATGATTGAACCATTCCAGCAGTAACGTCTCGATGCCTTCATACTTCGCGGTACGAAGTCGTTTAGATTTGTTTCCAGAACCTGATGCCGCAGCATTAATAATCTTTCTCAATTCTTAATAATCGTAGATAAAATAGATTTAGGTATTCCAAACTGCTCTGCAATTGCTGTTTTCTTGGTACCACGGTCCACTTCATTTAGAATCTTAAACTTTAACTGTACATTTAGAGCTGTCTGTTACCTCTTTGCCGTTTTTGCATGTTACGGTACCGGTTGTAACTGTAGTTTTTATTCAGTATTCCAATTCGATTGGACTAACACTAACAGAACACCTGTCAAATCTGGCACTGAGTACGTTCCTAAATGCTGCTGCGCACATTATTGAATGTCTTACAATGTACAGTATACGTTTATTGTTGAGGTAATAATCGCGGCTACCGACCTACAATACGTTAAAAACGAGTCAACAATAAGTATAATTAGCTTTGTAGCTGCATTTCCTACATTCATTTCGGAAAAAATGACGCTTTAGAATGTTCTAAGGTAGGAAGTTTGTGTTGCGTTGAAATTTAATTACGCTAGGAACTGAAACAGAGTTCGTAATTCGTGTTAACCGAAATTCGTGTTATACAATAAAACATACGATAAGAACTAATGTATTCCTAGTGGGACCAATATTCATTTCGCGTTAACCGTGAGTTCGTCTTATGCGAGTTCGCGCTAATGAGGTTATACTGTAGTAGACTTCTCTGGGCCAGGAATTCCCTATTTGCTAATTCTAGTCTGCTTTTCATGTCCTACTTGCTCCTTCTGTCATTGATTATTTTACTGTCTAGGTAGTAGAGCTCGTTAACTTAATCTACTTTGAGACCTTCAGTCCCGATGTCAAGTTTCTCGTTTCTGCTACTTCGCATTACTTTCGTCTTTTTTCGATTTACTCTCAATCCACATCCTCCACTCACTGGATTTTTCATTCCGTTCACCAGATCATGTAACTCTTCTTCACTTCCACCGCGGACAGTAACGTCATCAACGAATCTTCTCATTGATATTCTTTCACCTTCAATTTTAATACCACTGCTGAACCTTTCTTTTTTATTTTTCTCATTGCTTTTGTATAGACTGAACAGATGGGCGAAAGACTACATCTCTGTCTTACATCCATTTTTAAAGCTAGCACTTCGGTCTTGGTCATGCAACCTTATTAATCTCTCTTAGGTCGTATATTGCTGATATTACCCGTCTCTCCCTGAAGTCTACCCCTAATTTCCTCAGAATGTCGAAAATCTCGCACCATTTTACATTGTCGAACGCTTTTTCCAGGTCTCTCTCGTGCCTTGATCTTGAATTGATCTTTGTCTAACACATCCCCAACTTCCTTTCCCATTCTCGTGTAGATTATTCTTGTCAGCAACTTGAGTGCATGAGCTGTTAAGTTGATTGTGTGATAATTCTCGTAGTTGTCATCAGTCTTCGGAATTGTGTGGATGACATTTTCCCGAATTCAGTTAGTATGTCGGCAGATTGATACATACACCAACGTGATCAGTCATTTTGTTGTTACTTCCTCCAATGATGTTAGGAATTCTGATGGAATAGTAACTGTCCCTTCTGGTTTATTTGATGTTACGTCTTCCAAAGCACTTTTAAATTCTGATTTCCACTATCTTCTCTGCAATGAACAATGGAATTTCCACTGCACTCTTAATGTTACCGTCCTTGATTTTAATGTCACCGACGGTTGTTTTGACTTTTCTGTATGTTGAGCCAGCCCTTCCGACAGTCATTTCTCTTTCGATTTCTTCGCTTTGTCTTGCAGTCATTACGTCTTAGATTCCCTGTGCTCCTGTCTATTTCATCTCTCAGCGACTTGTATTTCTGTATTCCTGAATGTCCCTGACGATATTTGTATTGCCTTCTTTCATCAATCAACTGAAGTATTCCTCCTGTATCTTTTTGCCGATTATACAAGTATAGCTATCACACCCAACATAAAAGAATTAACTGGTGAAATTGTAAACGATGTTTTTCAGAAAATCATTATGTGGTTCTCTGCAAATGGGCTCTCATTAATTTTTGACAAAATACAGTATACACAGTTCCACAGAGTAAATGGAATGACACCATTAATAAATATAGACTTCGATCAGAAATTGGTAGCTAAGGTAGAATATTCAAAATCTCTAGGTGAATGCAGTGATGAGGGGCTGAACAGGAAATAACACACTGAGGATCTGCTGAAACGTTTGAGTTCAGCTACTTATGCTATTAGAGTCATTGCAAATTTTGGCTATATACATGTCAGTAAATTAGCTTACCACGCCTATTTTCATTCTCTGCTTTCGTATGGCATCATATTCTGGGGTAACTCATCATTGAGTAGAAGAGTGTTCATTGCACAAAAGCGCGTAATCAGAATAATTGCTGGAGCTCATCCAAGATCATCCTGCAGACACTTATTTAAAGAACTAGAGATCTTCACTGTAGCCTCACAATATATATATTCACTTATGAAATTTGTTATTAACAATCCGAACGAATTCATAAGTAATATCAGTGTACATGGCTACAACACTAGGAGAAAGGATGATCTTCACTACTCAAGGTTAAATCTAACTTTGGCTCAGAAGGGGGTAAATTATGCTGACACAAAAGTCTCTGCTCACTTACCTAATAGCATCAGAAGTGTGACAGATAGTCATATAGCATTTAAAAGGAAATTAAAAGAATTTCTTATGGGAACTCGTTCTACTCATTAGATGAATTTTTGGATATAGTAAGTGGGTAATTTCCTCAACCCCCACAAAGAAAAACAAAAAAATTAAAAATATTAAGTGTCATGCAATATTTTGTGCAATGTAATATCTTGTATATACACCTTTTATTAACCTGACACGTTCCACATCATTATGAATTGTCGTATTCATGATCTATGGAACAAGTACTAATTTAGACTAATCTAATCTCTAACCCATGGCTTCTTCTCGGTTACCTTCTTTGTATCTATGCTTTTGTTTTCTACTTCCGTGATTACCCTTTTTAAGGATGCCCATTCCTCTTCAACTGAACTGCCTATTGAGCTGTTCCATATTGTAGTCCTATAGCCTTAGAGAACTTCTAGCGGATCTTTTCATTTCTTATTATTTCCGTATCCCACTTCCAGGAGAACTGATTCTTCCTAACCAATCTCTTAAACTTCAGCCTACTCTTTATCACTACTGCATTGTGATCTGAGTCTATTTCTGCTCCTGGACACGCCTTACAGTCCATTACATGATTGCGAAGTCTCTGTCTGATCATGATGTAGTCTAACTGAAATCTTGCCATGTCTCCCGGTGTTTTCGAAGTACACCTTCTCCTCTTGTCATTCTCGAACAGAGTAGTTCTATTACTTGCTGAACTAATTACAGATCGCAACTATTCTTTCTCCTCTCTCATTCCCACTACTAAGCCCACCACATTCTCCTTTAATTCGTAACCGCCCTTTTAAAATGTTACAGACTTAGTCAGCCTGTGTCGTAATTTTGAAATGAGTGTTAGTATCACTGTCACGTAGTAAATATTTCGCGTGATGCGCCGTTGGGACACAGGCTAACGTCAATTGTGAAAACAAAGCCACTGAATATTAAAAGTAGGGTTATTAAGTGAAACAGCCACCTTACCACACACAATAAGAGGGTACGAACATTACGAAGTGAGTGGTTCAAAATAAGAATTAATACTAAGTATAGTTACGTTGATACACACTCAGTTGTACGCGAATCTACGATCGGGATAGAGACACGTACGTTCTAAGTACTCTCATTCCTCGTGGCCTGGGTAAAAAGAATTGTGGTTAAAATGCATTTATTCATCTAAGAAAGAAAATAATCGCACCTCGTAATTAAATGAAAAGAAAGATTGCAGGTTCCGAATGACCCGCCAAATATTATCTAAGTATTGAAATTGACACTGGCGGCCCGAAGGGAAAGAGATGAACACATTCACGTACGTCTATTGTTGAGAGGAAGATCATCATCTCTGCCTAAATTTCCCTTATAAAATCAAAATAATAATAATCTTCCAGACTTACAGGAGCTGGGAATCATGGCATCATAAATGAGCAAATCAGAAGTTGCTTTCATTATTTATCACAATTTTACTCGAATTTGACGATCCCTTCCTTTATACGTCCAATCACCAGGACATGAGAACAAAGAAATATAACTATGACTAAAACTAATAACGAAGAACGTAAATCTCCTTTTGTCCGTCAGTATTAAATACTTTCCGAATTTATCTTTGGCAGGTGAGTCGAATAATTTATCAACAGAAAAAATTATTAAGTTACTTTATAAACCCTTTCTTCGACTACATTCTTTGCAAGCGCTTTCCAGTCCGTCATGACAATTAAATTTTTATCTTCCTTTACCCACTGCATTACCCCTTAAATATTCTCATATACTTCCTGTATCTCTTCATCCTCAGCTTGCGATGTCGGCTACAGTACATGAATTACCGTTGTCGTTTTTGGTTTCCAGGTTATTCTGATGAGAACAACCCTATCACTGAACTGTTCACAGTAACATACTCTCTGCCATGCCTTCCTATCGATAAAGAATCCTACTCCGGTCATACAATTTTCTACTCATGTAGTTAGAGATCGTTTTTTTTTTTTGTCTATTTCACTTTACTGACTCACACTATATCTCTGCTGAGCATTTGGATTTACCTTTTCAGATTATATAGCTTACCTACCACGTTCCAGCTTCTGACATTCCACGCCCCGACTCGTAGAAAGTTATCCCTTCATTTGGCATTCATTGATTTTCATGTGGTTACCTCCCCATTTGCAGTACCCTCCCGGAGACCCGAATGAGCGGCTATTCCGGATTATTTTGCCAGTGAAGTACCATCATGAAACTTATTCAGATACAGTCCTCATGTCATGCTGATGCACATTATACTTCTTTAATTCTGCGGTCTCCATTGCCTTTTGTATCCTCAGGCCTTTGGTCGTTGATGATTTTTCCGTCTTTACGGGCAGTTTCCCACCCCAAGGACAAAAGAGTGCCCCGAATCTCTGTCTGTTCCTCCGCCTTCTTTCACAAGGTTTTGGCTGAATGAATGTGACTTCTTATGGCGCACGTTTTCGGTCGAAAATGCTGATTTTCTTCCGACTACCATTTCTGATCCCTACTGCATCAGCTTATTGTACTGTCTTGTTAAGAATTATTAGATCATGTGGTGGTGTTTTGCAGGATTCTTAATGCCATGTTGAGATGAATGCAGTATCGCATCTAAATACGACGACGGCTCATGGAACAGCTGCTGTAACAGAGACTAGTGCATGGTAAATTTTAACATGTAACGATTCAAAGTAGTCTTGTATTTCTTGTTACGGTAGGACATGAGTGAAATTTGAGCTAATTACATCATTATACTTAAAAATTCGTACTAACTAGGGGACTATTACTCACTGTCATCAGTGATGTCTCGGTACATCGCATTCGCATATATCAAGAAAGACACGTTTGTAGAACTGTGATTGCAGGAACCATGTCAGTTCTGGCTATTACTTATGACACTTTTTGTAAAAAGTTATCTGCTTTCAGATCAAAACTGCCAACATTATAAAATAGTTTCTTTACCACTGTCTCATATATTTTGTGAATCACGATGAAGCCACAGGGGCCGTTACTGTTACATCATATGTGTGACGCTATGTATCGAGGGAAAGGAGATAATGACACATACGGCCACTAAGCT
Organism: Schistocerca serialis cubense; assembly: GCF_023864345.2. Classification (NCBI taxonomy): domain Eukaryota; kingdom Metazoa; phylum Arthropoda; class Insecta; order Orthoptera; family Acrididae; genus Schistocerca; species Schistocerca serialis. Next base: position 302,763,060 of record NC_064638.1, read on the forward strand.
AGGTGTTCACAAATTTCCGTTAAAATCTTCCGGGAATTGTGGAGGGGATTTAGTACATAACATTTTGAGCAGGAACCCATGACTGGAAACATACCATTTTCATGCTACAGCCGTTTAAGAAAATGTTCCCTAGGTAGGTATGTAACACAATAATCATGATGGGTGATGATGGTTGTAATGTTGCATCGGCTGATGTCATTTGACGTCTATTCCACCTCTATGACCCGGTTCGAGACACATTCATGTGTTTGTGAGTGTTAGGCCAACATGGTTGAGTACACGTTTGCAGAATACACCGACATCATCCTTCTGAATGGCGAAACTCATTGTAATGCAACAGCAGATCGCCGCATTCATCAATATCGTTCTCCACAATGTCCAACTTCGTCACTTATCCTTTGCGCCACACGCAACGGCTTCGAGAAATCGTACCTTCAACGTCAGCAGGCGTGACTTCACGCTCCTAGGAGATGCCACACACCCAAACTGAAAAAGGCTACACTGTAGCAGGTTGAAGAGAACCCGCCAACGAGTACATGAGTAATTTCCTTGGCTATTAATGTGTTGAACAGTAAAAAAAATGATGTGCTGGAGCACCCCTAATTAGTAATTTGTAAAAGTGGTCACGTTTCCAACATGTTTCTCAAATCGTTGTAACTCGGAAACTGGACAAGGGTTTCAATCCAAAATATCACGTACTCACTCCGCTCTAGAACTCCTAGAAGTTTCTAAAGGGAATTTCCAAACACCCTATATTGGAAAATAAGTTGTCGAAGAAAACGAAGAACAACGAAATAAAACTGTCGCAATGGAGCTGTCCTCAACTATCAATGGATAACGCTGCCTCTACAGTAGCTAATATTCACATGTTTGTGTGTGTGTGTGTGTGTGTGTGTGTGTGTGTGTGTGTGTGTGTGTGTGTGTGTGTTTGTGATTGAGGAGACAGGGAGAGAGAGGGAGAGAGAGAGAGAGAGAGAGAGAGAGAGAGAGAAAGATAGAGAGAGAGAGACAGAGAGAGAGAGACAGAACCCACGAGTTCAGTTTGACGTGAATATTTATGGGGTTGTTACCCGGCGAGCGTCCATTCCACTAAGAGCTTTTTAATATCGTTAGTCACTGCTTTCTGTATTCTGAGTGAAGTGCCACTACAAAAAATTTATGATGCATTGTCCTCATATTTGTTTTATGTAACCATTCTCCACAATAGAAAGCATGCCACCAATGTTCTCATTAAAGAATTATTGGCTACGAAAACTTTACACTGGAAGGGTTCTCACTCTGTGCAGATCCTCCAGTATCCATATCTGCCACGCTAGGTTGCATTATCTTACTTGTGAAGTACGGGTGTCCCCCCTCTTCACATTCTTAATATCCGCATTACCATTCAACAGTGTAACGCTATTAGTCAACCGCAAGGTTAAGTCTAAGCGCACAATTTTTTTTATATATTTCAATACTTTTAATTGACACGCTGGCGCAAGACATTTGCTTAAGTAGTTTCCATGGATTCTACCGATACATAGTTTGTAATGAGGAAATTTAGGTCTGAGCGTTTTTTTGCGGGACAGGCGGTCATCGTGCAAGAAACAGTGGTAATTTTCCTCTGCCTTGATACACATTTGAAGCTTAGTGTTTGCTCTGTGAAAAGACACTGTTGGAATTTGAACGTTTAACCTGCGTGTGGACAGCGTTCTTTTGCATAATCCCCATTACTTTTCTGCAAATTCAAATTCAAAGAATCGGTTAACCTCTTACAATATGACCAGGGAAATTGGTTTCTTACGTACCTCATCATGCTCCATAAATTACTTCCTAACGTACAAATGTCGAGGAGACAAGACACGCGTTAATAATTAGGATTTGCATGCCGGATATTAAGTCTGTATACTCAGTTTAAAATTATTTAATAAACTGAAATGCCTTTCTCTTGCTGCATTCAATTTATAAAATGAGTGTTTATATGCTTCCTTCCGCTAACGGCCACACGAAAAAACTTTCCATTTAGAAATATAGAATACGTAGGCTGCTATGCACTAGCTACTATTAAACAGAGCAGAATTAATGCATAAAAATGAGCGACTGTGTGTTTATTCTAATAAAAGGACACTCCTTCCATTCTTATATTAAACAGGGGTATCTAAAATTGAGAATTTACTATTTGCGTGACCCATTTTTTCTATTTAAAAATAACGGTTGCCTAAATGCGATAGTCAGTGGAACCTGTTTACGAAAGGCATTACCACTTTTCCTGAAGCTACCAGGAAGATCCCACACTTGAATACACGTAATCATATGAGTTATATTTGGGTATGCTGTTGGAGTATATTTAATATATAGGGAATAACAATTAGTAATGTAGAATAAAGAGAAATTTTAAAGGCCTTGACACGCGAATAAGGAAACCATTTACAACACCTTGCCACAAGGTGAAATCTTCCTCTGCAAGTCCAAGAAATGTATATTCTCGCTTCGAATTTCTGTCTTCTATTTACGTGTCCTCTTCTCTTAGTCTGAAAGCGTAAATGGTTACATGCTGAATAGGCGGTGTAAATGACACCCGTTCGAGCGCCCGGAAGTTTAAGATTACAACATTAGCGTGCCGATAAACGGGATTAAGTGTTTTCAGACATTATTATAATGTCACGCGATGTTAGCATGTAAATGCGAGTCGACATCGGATGTGCAACGCCTGGCAGCGCCGCTCAGGTCCGCGCAGAACGGCGCAGATCAGCCCAGGACTGCCAAGAAGAGATCAGAGTCTTTGTAGGTGGCCAGCAATGCTCCAGTGTGTGCGCGTTTGTGTGTCAGTAATAATGGAAATGAGAAATGCTGCCCAAAAAGAGTGCTCATTTACTCTGATGTTCCGCCACTGCACGGAACTTTTTATTGTTGTGCAGAGTGGCGTGCCTGATGTTCATTGTTCTGTTACGTTGTTTGTCTGTGCAATTTATCAATGCTCAGTTGACTTCACAGCTAATATGTTCTAGGCGTTACAACTCAGAAAAGATGAAAATTCAATTTAGAGAGACGATAACAGAGAATTACTGTAACAAGACAATATTCTCCACGTAAAATAGTAAGGGGACGGCGTACCCATCGAAAAAAAAAGATGGGGGAAGGCGTCCACCCGCGGGGACCCTACAATACGGCTCTGATAGGTAGTGGAAACACTGGAAACTGTAAATCAACGGTGTTAGGCTGCCATTGCACTGACAGGCTTTGATTAGACTATTCAGACTATAGGGTGTGGCCAAGTGAGGAGCAGCACATCGCTCATATGCCGTTACTGTCTTGAATGGCTCTGTTTTTCATTAACATGTTCCACAAATGGCTCTCATAAAGCTAAAAGCGCGATACGATTTTCAGACTATCATGCATATCCGCCTTAATGCAAAATGGGGCCCTCCGCGGAACTCACGGACTTCTGACGTGGTCAGGTGATTGGGTTTCATTTGTGTCATACGTCTGTACGCGATATTTACACACTCCTAAACATACCTATGTCCACTGCTTCAGATGTGATAGTGAAGTGGAAACGTGAAGGGACATGCACAGCACAAAGCGTACAGGCCGAACTCGTCTGTTGACTGACAGAGACCACCGACAGTTGAAGGGGGGTCGTAATGTGGCAGACATCTATTCAGACCATTACACAGGAATTCCAAACTGCATCAGCATCCACTGCAAGTACTATGACATTTAGGTGGGTGGTGAGAAAACTTGAATTTCGCGGTCGAGCGGCTGCTCATAAGCCACACATCATGCCGGTAAATGCCAAACGACGCCTCGTTTGTGTAAGGAGCGTAGACATTGGACGATTGAACAGTGAAAAAACGTTGTGTGAAGTGACGAATCAAGGTACGCAATGTGGCGATCCGATAGCGGGGTGTGAGTATGGCCAATGCCCGTTGAACGTCATCTGCCAGCAGGTGTAGTACTAACAGTAAAATTCAGAGGAGGTGGTGATATTACGTGGTCGTGTTTTTCATGGAGGGGGCTTGCACCCGTTGATGTTTCGCGTGGCATTTTCAGAGCACAGGCCTACACTGATGTTTTAAGCACCTTCTTGCCTCCCACTGTTGAAGATTAATTCGGGGATGGTGACTGCATTTTTCAACATGTTCGAGATCCTGTTCATAATGCACTGACTGTGGTGGAGTGGTTACGCAACAGTAGCATCCCTGTAATGGACTGGCCTACACAGAGTCCTCACCTGAATCCTATAGAACTCTTTTGGAATGTTTTGGAACGCCGATTTCGTGCCAGGCCTCACCGACCGACATCGATACCTCTCCTCAGTGCAGCACTCCGTGAAGAATGGTCGCCATTCCCCATGAAACCTTCCAGCAACCGACTGAACGTATGTCTGAGAGAGTGGAAGCTGTCAGCAAGGCTAAGGGTGGGGCAACACCTAACTGAATTCCAGCATTACTGTTGGAGGGTGCCACGAACTTGTAAGTCATTTGCAGCTGGATACTTTTGATCATATAGTGTATAGTAATTTGCAGCTTTAGCATACCGGCGCGCTAGAACGGCAGTACTGCATCTTGTTATTCAGATTTCTGCGGAATAGGGGTAAGGACTAAACATTCTGAAGTTTTTTTTTATTCAATCAGGGCTAACTTATGTCATTTAGAGACAGATTTTTCTGTGTTTTGTATCAGTTATTGCTGTGGGGTATGTGATCTGTTTTTCAAAACAAATTATCGTACGTTTTATGTCAAAGTTCGTTATTCAGGCAGTTTATACTCTTCATAATTTATAAATGATTGCGCGCAGAAATCAGTAATCCCTTTTTCTGCAGGTTTTATTACACAAATACAGATTTTGGCTAACGCCTAGCCATTGGAAATGATAATACTACAAGAAGTACAAGGTCAGGTGATACTATAAAAAGTTACAGCTCGTGGCATAACCTATATGGCGTATATATTAAATTACATATCACTATTTTTTAATTTCAATGCCTGTTAGCTCCCTGTTGATCGGGCGACCGTCACAGTTCTCTGAATACTTCTGTATAAAGAAGGTAAGCTGTGTGGGGAACACATCGATTGGTTGTATGGCACCTTCTATATGAATTAAGTATATTATATTTAAAGGAAAGTAAAAAAGACTGCAAATTTGCATGGAAATTACACGAAAGAAAACATACAATTATTTGCATTGCTGTTCGACTTATTTCACATTTGCCAGTAAACATAGAAAACATAAAAAAAATTCCAGATTCACTCCGTGTGAGTCAGTTGTTTTATTCTTTAAAGTCATATGTAACGTCAGGTGGATACAACCTTTTTTTAAATTTATTTATAAGACACAAGGAGGCACGTGCTATATGCAAGTATTAGAATTGATCTGATTTAAATGTTTTCATCTTTGTATTATTTTTTCTCTTTATTCAACATCATGACGGCTATGTTCTTCCTCTTATTTTACTCAATAGCTTAGATGGCCCTAAATGTCAGCCAAATGCATGGTTGGTGTGACTTGGCATTCCGTTACAGCGGTAGGGAGTATTACTCTCTGTGTCACTTCAAACAGATTTTACTTATAAATACAATAAAACCAATACACTGAATTGCTGTTATTAACAATGCACATGCTTCTAATCTAACGTACCATGGAGAAAGTTCTGTAAGTTCAATGTTGTAACCATCATAGTCGTACAGTATTATACTAATGGCTGTTACACATTGGCATGACGGCAGAATATACTTCGTTCCCCCTGAATCAAACCTGTCCCTAGCAACAAATTTTCAAACAATTCCCAGAACAGTTCATTTTTCATAACGACCTGACCATTAACGAAGTTGTTGTCGGCATTCTTGTGATGGCAGATCTCCAGTTCTTCTAGGAGATCGAGGAATCTGCCCTTCTCGTGTTTATGCAGCAACCTCCCATTAGATAGCAAAGTCGCTACCTTATGTTTTATTGAAAGTAACTGAGCGACCATACTCGATTTCTCCGTGGTATTTTTTCTGCCCTACGTGACGTGTTCCCGAAACTTAATTTCCAGCCTCTTTCCTGTTTGGTCAACATATCAGGCCCTACAGTCTGGACAATCAATTTTACAAACTCCAGAACCATAAAATATGTTCTTTGCATCTGCAGAGTGTTGCAAAATACGTAAGTTATTTCTGGTTCCAAATGACACTGTCACATTGTAATTTCTAAGGATAGTTGCTATCGTTGCACTCATTTTTCCATAATAAGGTAAACCAACGAACCTAGTATTTTCTTTAGAAGCCATATTATTATGAAGCGTCATCCTATTTTTGTATTTATTACCTATGTTCTTATATATAGTCCCTATAAAGTCATGTGGATAGTTACTCACTTTTTCAGTGTGCCTTATTGTTTCTATTTCATCTTCGTGTGCGTCATTCGTCAAAGGAATTTTGAACAACGGATTGATAGCAATATTGAAAAATGCCTTTTTAAGTTGAACCCGATGGTTTGAAATGAACTCCACAATGCCATCAGGACACGTCTCTTTGCGAAAAATACCAAATGTGTGTCTGCCATTTTCATTCCGAATTGATACATCTAGAAATGTAATAGATTTATTTGTTTTAGTCTCACATGTAATTTTAATCGTTTGACTTAAGTTACTAAATTTGGCTACTATAGTGTTTATGACATCATCGTTATCCTGCATCAGCAGCAGCGTGTCATTTACGTACCTAAAGTAGTATACGGTTTTGTCTGCTAACGAAGGATTTTCGGAAAAGAATCTGGTTTCTAGATAATTAATTTAGATATCATCAAACATTCCGGAGATTGAGCTCCCCATACTTAGACCGTCTTGTTGGGAATAAGTGTCCCATTAAATTTAAAATTGTTTGTGTTCAAAATAATGGTAAGTAGCCCAATGAATTCATCTACTTCCATAAATTACGCTGAATGACCTGCACAGTTTTATCAATAGGTATGTTTGCATATAAGTTGACGATATCAAGAGAAACAAAGTTCATTTCATCAGTTTTTGGTGTATTTATTATTTTATTGGTAAGCTCGAAACTATTTGTAATGGAAAATTGCTTACAGAATTTATAACCAGTTTTACGAAACCGCTGGCATATTCCAGCTACCAGCCCTTCCCGCCGGAGTTTCGAGTCGTCCTTCAGACATGGGCGTTTGTGTTGTTCTTAGCATAATTTAGTTTAAATAGTGTGTAGGTCTAGGGACCGATGACGTTAGCAGTTTGGTTCCTTAGAAATTCACACGCGTTTGAACATTCTTGGAACATTTCTTCCCAGCTACCTTACAGAAAGGACTACTCCTACCATATACCACCGGGATTATCGTATAGCCTTCTTTGTGTACCTTTATTTGTGCCCTAAGTGTGGGGTGCCAGGGTCTTCATAACGTCTGTACCTACCTCGGTGATATGATCACACAGCGAGTTTTCACCTGATCAAGCAATTTCTTCTGAGCTTCGGACGTTACATGCTTATCGATTTTCTTAATATTATTATCTTCAAAGAATTTCAGAGTTTTAGCAATATAGGCATCTTTTGCAACTATCACAATTGTTGCCCCTTTGTCTGCCTTAGTTCCTAGGGCGTCGTTTTCAGAAAGCGTAAATTTGATACCTTCAACGACCCTCTTTTCTTTTACTGAATTGGGGACTGGTTTACTTACGTCATCAGTAATGATGTTCTTAATCGCTAAACAGATCTTATTCTGATCAAGTTTTGGCATTCAAAGTGAGTAAAACGCATATTTAGTGTGGACCACCGTGTCTTTTATAGCCTTACGGTTCAATTTCTTACGTATATTATCTTCATACCCTCACTAAGCATTTCCACTTCACTCTGATCAAAAACGGTGTTAGTTAAATTCAACACTCTTGTAGAAGTTGAAATCTGATACACTACCATCATTATTCGCTATTGCCATATTTTCCAAACTCAGAATCTTATTGTGATATATTTGCCTTACTTTATGTACCACGTTATCCGCTGTGTTCCTCACAACACGTAGCAGTGTATCGAATGTTAAACGCGAAAGTACACTGGCAAGTTCGAAATGTAACCCATATAAGCTATCACTGATCACTTGTTTTTTCACAAACAGAACCTTGATCTCAATTTTCGTTATGACCACATTTCCGCCTACATCGTACCATTCGACTGTTTGTATTCTTGTTGTTGAACTGTGACTGTACATACTTCGGCGTGAGCTTGTTAGGAATGCACATTTTGCTCAATGCTATATGCTGGATGGTGACCACCAGCTTTATCTTGAGCTTCTTGTGCCTGTAAAATGCAGTGCTGGCCCTGCTAGGCAAAATATATATCAGGTTACCTTCCATTATTAAAGTGGGTGCACTCAGCGACTGTTACGTAATTTATAAATGATAGAGGGCAGCAGTCAGTCGTCCTTCTTTTTTTTTTGCAGGTTTTATTACGAAAATCCAGATTTCACTTACATAGATCGATAGAAGAATGGGATACGAGTGCTAACGAAGGCGAAAGATAGCGACATACGTATGATTTGTATCTCGTACTGTAGTTGACTTATTTAGGTCAAACGAAGACCAGTATACTGCCTCCGGATTTAAACTGTGTTAGAGGATGCCAATGTTACGTATGTCGCTTTTTTCATCCTTGCTAGTACTAGCATCCTGTTTTTCTGTTGACCTATATAAATCATGACAACTAAAAAAATATGATACTAGGGCTCAGAGAAGCGATATGCTGAACATTGTGTTCCAAATATGGATGTACGTGCTATAAGTTACATGTTTACTCTGTCGTACATTCCTTTGTTTCCCAAACCTCGTCTTTGTTTCTGACGGGCTGTATGCCATTCTTCAGTAATCCCACTGAGTCAGCTACCACATCGTCCCAGCTCGTACCAAGCAACAAATGAAAACATTCGAACTGCTAAGCCAATCGGAAAGTGCTATGTTTCACCCGCGTGCAAGTTTTCTTCGTTTTCTCACTAAAGTCCTTTTTTGGCGCACTGAAGATTTATCACAAGCATATATCACTCTTGGTAAATTTCTTATAATCAGGTCTCAAGTAACGAGACATCGACGGAAAAAGTCATCAGATTGCAAAATGAACAATGATTTTGTTCCTTACACTGTTAAGAGTGGCCGTGTGGTAAAAGACCTCATATTAGTATGTGAATTTTTTCTTTTACCTCTGCGTTTGTAACGGATTCTGAGACCAGCAATGATATTTGTATTATTACTTATCACCAATATTTGACGGTCTTTTCTGTTATGTTCCGATTTCCGTGGGTGTGGTTAGGCAGGAACCTACGACACAGCTTAAATTGCTGTAAAAAATAACATTTAGAGTGGAAAGTGCCAAAAAGCGGCCTCCCATTTCGGTTTAATGCAACAAATAGAAAAGAGCAAAAAATTTTGTTTTAAAGGTATGTAACATTTATTTGATAATGTTATGTAACATTTACATTTTAGTAGTAGGAAATAAACGAAAAGTCCTTCCGAAAAACATTTTTAAAAACTTTGCAATTAGCTAGTTACAAAAAAGCCACCAAAATCGGCTCCCAAGCACAAATAAGCAGAATAGCACTATAAAACATTTGAAGACGTGTTAAATCGGAGAAAACCTAATCTAGTTGTAAAGTAGGTATAATATAACAACTACCAGAAAGTTGTAGAATTTCTGTGTGATTTCTTTGCTGAACCAAAGAGCCCTGCTATAAAATATTCCTGTGTGATTTGTTTCTGACAGTTTGGCTTTGTGTTGTTTAAGAACTACCTACATTTTCCTAGCAATTTCGTCTTAGAAAGGATGTTTAGTGTTATTTCTCTCTGCCAGTTCAATAGCCATCCTTCACAAGTCATTGCTAGTAAGCGTGAAGAAAGAAGCTTCCACTGCAAGACAGTGATTTACTAAACCAGCTCCTCTTCAACATCGTTACCCAAAAGTGAAGGTCTGGCTCTTTTCGTTTTCTCTGCTTCCTCGGGTGTACTGTACATCTTGTTGGATACCCTCAAGAGAGTTGTTTTTGGAACATTAAACTGCTGAGTAGCCTTCTTCCAACTCACTTATTTTTGAACTACATCAATAGCTTTACTCTTTTAAGACAGATTCCACTTACTCTGATCAACTCTTCCTATTACCCTCTTGGTATCAGTAAGAGGAAAATAATGTGGTCTAATACAGGGAGACTTTAAACGTAAAAAAATGAGGGGTTTAGCTTAAGCATCTTTAGGAGGTCCAGTTTACGCGACTAAAGCCTACATTTAGTAATAGAATAATTTTTTAATGAAAGATCTAAATAAAAATGTAAAAAAGCTTTGATACAACAAATGCGTTGAAGAAGTACAATAGATAGGCCGTGTGTGAATAGTGTATCAAATATTACGATGAAAAATACCAATTTCCCATATATTGCTATGCGTTTACAGTCAATTTAAAACAACTGCAAGTCAAATAATATATTTGGCGTTCATTTCATAGCATTCACGATATACGGGTTATGTCTACCATTGCACTGTAAAGTATACCAACCATATCCGCTAGGAACTATTCCAGAACCTTCAGATTTCACTTCGTACACGCATAGGTTAACTGATTTCACTGTATAAAACAGTAATAAGAAAAATACACTACACATAGCTTTCGCAAAGAAGTACAGTTACCGCAAATAAAAATAATTTTTAGAGGAAACATTTTTCCAATGGAATATAGCGTTTTCCCATTGGCCTTCTAGCTCTGACTTTTGGTTGGTCGCCTGTTTAGAGGGGATAGTGCCAAACACAGTCTCGTTTCGTTCTCGCGAGCGTGAACGGGCACAGCCGCGGCAGAAGACAGCTTCCGATAACTGCACATGTTAGCTGGGGTGTTATATTTTAACTGCTCGTCACGGTATACATGAAACATTCATAGTGGCAGTATCTGTTTTTCATTAATATGTGACACACTGTGGTGTCCTGTGATAAAACTGATTAGTACATTCATGTCACAAATAAACTACACACACACACACACACACACACACACACACACACACACATATATATATATATCTGTGTGTGTGTGTGTGTGTGTAGTTTATTTGTGACATGAATGTACTAATCAGTTTTATCACAGGACACCACAGTGTGTCACATATTAATGAAAATGTATATATATATATATATATATATATATATATATATATATATATATAGGGTGAGTCACCTAACATTACCGCTGGATATATTTCGTAAACCACATCAAATACTGACGAATCGATTCCACAGACCGAACGTGAGGAGAGGGGCTAGTGTAATTGGTTAATACAAACCATAAAAAAATGCACGGAAGTATGTTTTTTAACACAAACCTACGTTTTAAATGGAACCGCGTTAGTTTTGTTAGCACATCTGAACATATAAACAAATACGTAACCAGTGCCGTTTGTTGCACTGTAAAATGTTAATTACATCCGGGGATACTGTAACCTAAAGTTGACGCTTGAGTAGCACTCCTCCGCTGTTCGATCGTGTGTATAGGAGAGCACCGAATTACGTAGGGATCCAAAGGGAACGTTGATGGACCTAAGGTACAGAAGAGACTGGAACAGCACATTACGTGCACATGCTAACAACTTTTCATTGGTCTTTTTCACTGACGCACATGTACATTACCATGAGGGGTGAGGTACACGTACACACGTGGTTTCCGTTTTCAATTACGGAGTGGAATAGAGTGTGTCCCGACTTGTCAGGCCAATAGATTTTCAATGTGGTGGCCATCATTTGCTGCACACAATTGCAATCTCTGGCGTAATGAGTGCCGTAACGCCGCAGTACATCTTGTGTACTGTCGCCGCAGGCTGCCACAATACGTTGTTTCATATCCTCTGGGGTTGTAGGCACATCACGGTACACATTCTCCTTTAACGTACCCCACAGAAAGAAGTCCCGAGGTGTAAGATCAGGAGAACGGGTTGGCCAATTTATGCGTCCTCCACGTCCTATGAACGCCCGTCGAACATTCTTTCAAGGGTCAGCTTAGCGTTAATTGCAGAATGTGCAGGTGCACAATCATGCTGAGACCACATACGTCGACGCGTTTCCAGTGGGACATTTTCGAGCAACGTTGGCGGATCATTCTGTAGAAAGGCGATGTATGTTGCAGATGTTTGGGCCCCTGCAATGAAGTGAGGACCAATGAGGTGGTCGCCAATGATTCCGCACCATACATTTACAGTCCACGGTCGCTGTCGCTCTACCTGTCTTAGCCAGCGAGGATTGTCCACGGACCAGTAATGCATGTTCCGTAGATTCACTGCACCGTGGTTTGTGAAACCCGCTTCATCGGTAAACAGGTAGAACTGCAACGCATTCTCTGTTAATGCCCATTGACAGAATTGCACTCGATGATTAAAGTCATCACCATGTAATTGCTGATGTAGCGACACATGAAACGGGTGAAAGCGGTGACGATGCAATATGCGCATGACACTACTTTGACTCAGTCCACCGGCTCTCGGAATGTCCCGTGTACTCATGTGTAGGTTCATGGCAACAGCAGCTAATACACCAACTGCACCCGCTTCTCCTGTGACGGACCTGCTACGGACCCGTTTGCGTGCTACGACCATACCTGTTGCGTACAGTTGGCGGTAGATGTTTTGCAATGTGCAGCACGTTGGATGCTCTCCGTCCGGATACCGTTCTGCATACACCCTGCAGGCTTCAGCTGCATTTCGTCGACACTCGCGTTAGGTGAGTATCATCTCCGCCTTTTCAGAGTTCGAGTACACCATGGTCACAGTTCCTACAACACTACACCATCACAGACGTCTGGTAACACGGTGTACTACAGTTGGTCTGCGTGCGGAGACGAATGCAGAATATCAATAGCAGCAAGCGCTACATGCGGACACTGCGACAGCTAGACCAAACCACAACAGTGCACTACAGCCACACTCGTAAACACGGTCGTCATCGTAAACATGTCCGTGCAGATGCTGCTCGCCGACCGTGGCCCGTGTTTGTTACAACACGCAACTGAACGTCGGAGGTTTCAGGCGTCAACTTTAGGTTACAATATCTCCGGATGTAATTAACATTTTACAATGCAACAAACGGCACTGATTACGTATTTGTTTATATGTTCAGATGTGCTAACAAAACTAACGTGGTTCCATTTTAAAAAACTTAGGTTTGTGTTAAAAAACATACTTCCGTGCGTTTTCGTATGGTTTGTATTAACCAATTACACTAGCCCCTCTCCTCACGTTCGGTCTGTGGAATCGGTTTACGAAATATATCCAGCGGTAACGTTAGGTGACTCACCCCGTATATATATATATATATATATATATATATACATATATATATATATATATATATATATATCCGTGAGGCACATAGTTTTTCAATAAACATGAGTCGGTAACACTGTTTCCTGAATGCATCACGTAGCTTGTTTACAGATAACACTGTATTTCTCAGATATTTGATCCATGGAAAACTTCATTCCTTACAAGTCTCTGAAGTATTCTTCTGTAGCAACAAGCAAATGCCAGTGCAGTGTAACTGCGCGTGATTCGCTTTTAAAGCTGTAACATGCAATTTGCTTTACAAGATATACGTCGACAACTGGATATTACGGCGCGTTATTGACATATGCTTGGGCAGGAAACAGGGTTGTGCTACGTACGAAAATTCTCGTACACATTCGAGAATTTCATCGTTTGTACGATATAAGAAGCAAAAGCGAATATCGTACGTAAACATACGAGAAATTTGACGAAGGCCTACGTTTTTACCAAGTATACATTAAACACATTTGTTTGGAAATAATTGATGCCCCTGGTATATTTAATAAAATGCTTGAGTGTTGTTATGGATTCATGTTTAAGGACAACGCGGTCCGTGTCAAAAAACAGCTTCAGCAATGAGAGTGAGCGCCAAGTAGCCGATCATGGCTCAAAAATCAAAGTCGACAATAAACGTTCAAAACCCGACTCTGGAAAAAAAATTAAATAGCTAACAATTACAAATGACTTCGTTTTTATAACGTTTTTGACTCAGTTTGGATTATTAAGTATCAGAAATAGTGTGACCACTTGACTCTCAGAGGGCTATAATATCATTTCAAACGATATTCTCATATAATTGGAAAACAATTAACAGTTCATTACCCTACAGGGCACTGGAATCCTTAGTATAATGTTAAAAAGAAATGTTAAAAACCAACAACGGTCGTAGTAATAGGCTGACAATGCATCATGCAGCATGGTTTCGATTTTAACGAACGATACTCTTAACAAATGTGTTACACAGTCGCTGTACGTTCAGCTGCATTCATTCTTTTGTCTCAACCGCGCAACCAGTTAAGAGGATAGTGAATTTTAATTATCAGCATTCTTATCAGAACATAATAATGTGGCATTTTTAGCAGCTGATCATTTCTCCTACTTGTTGAAAGATATATATCCAGAGTCGGATATCGCAAGTGCCATATTTTCAACGTGACTAGAATGTCATACAAAGAAGTGACGGTGAAAATGCTACAGCATGCCGAATTTAGTCTACTGACGGACTAGTCCACGATGTTGGACTGTAAAAAATTCCTGTACTATGAACCGTTTCTATGAGAAAGATTCAGGTGAATAATAATAAGAGCTCCTCTTGAAATAATAATCAACTATATTATAAAATAAAATTTCCTCTTAAACTTTAATTATGTATAATTCTTTTATAGATCGCATTGAAAGTAAGTTTTGGGTGCTGTATGAAGTTTACGATAATGAAGATGCTACAGAGGACCTCTACAATGGTCTCGTAAAAACGTTACAATGGCAAAATATTTTATTTGCAAGTGTTATTGTCTTTGGAGCATGTGGTTTCAATATATGATGCGTGTTCACAATTCGGTGGCAAGTAAATTCCGAAATACTTGCCCAGGAATTTTTGTAATAAAGTTTGTTTGCCACTCGGCCCTTATATACGCGAGTGACGCCTGCATAATCCTCCCAAGGGCTTGTAAAAACTTCCCGAGGAATATTTATGGTCTCTTTAAACTCATCACCAAGAGGCAAGCAGAGTTTGAATTTCAGGTACTGTATCATTTTATATCTAGTGTATTTTAATTTACGTCAGATCTAGAGGAAATAAGCTAAGCATAATGCATTATTCCAGGTGTTTTAAAACTTGGAACTACGTAAATTGCTTCAGAATTCGCAGACTAGTTGATTACCGATGATCGCAGTAGTTCGGACAGTGTTGAAAAATTGGGATGCTCTAACGTTTTTTTTTTTTTAACCAAAAATGACTTCCTGAGCGAGTTTAACTGCTGAACAAATTTTTAACTATTTACACGACCTCTCTGCAAAAATGTGCTATGTGTTTTTAGAGTGGATTCTACAAACGTTTACTACTTTCAACGACCATTTCCAGCCTAAAGCTGAAGTAACTGTTTACCTTCATGACAAGATTAGAGCCGTCTTGCAGAAGTACTTCTATGTTCCATGAGACGGTCTTATGTCACAGGAATAAATCCGAATGACGTTGACCCAAAAAATGCAACTCATCTGGACGGTTAACAACGGTATTTAGGTGTGAAAATTCTAAAGAGCACTGAAATGAAAATGAAGTCCCATCCTTCTTGGCAGAGCGTAGAGGAAAGATGCGGGAGTCCCGCACCGCTGTACTAGGCAATATCCGAATGGAGGTGAATGGGGATGAGTGATGATGATGAAGACGACACAACAACACCCAGTCACCTCGGGGTAGGTGAAAGTCCCTGACCCCGCCGGGAATCGAACAATGGACCCCGAGCTCGGAAGCGAGAACGCTACTTCGATACTACGAGCTGCGGACTGAAAAGCATTAGGACACCACAAATAAAGAAACACAACTTCTTAAGGATTCTTATCATCGATGCGGGAAATTTCTTATTGTGAGTATACTTTATGTTGTTTGCAGGATACAGAAAGGGATGTTAGTAAATTTTTATTTTACAATGAATTTTAAGCAAAAATATCATAAGCAATCTGTTTACTTCTACTGCAGTTTACGATATTGCAGTATTTGTGTTTTGAAGAAAAATGATACAATGTTCATTCGGACATGCATGCACCAAGGAACATTGCACCGTTCTTCTTAAATGCACAGGCACTTTAATATCGTATTCATCCGCCGATACTGGGCAGCGGCTTTCAGCTAAAATGTCCGCCCCACGTACGGGAATTACATAAGGTGCGTAAGAGTATACGCTGACATATGGAAGTTTGGGGGTTGCTGTGGGTCTTGCAGAAGCGGTTAATGCGATCGCTCTCGTAAAGCAGAAAATCCGGGTTCGTGTGTCTGTTCGGGACAAATTTTCATAGTTGTCATTCTCTTGTATAGCTGATGGTTGGTCGTATTCCTAACTGAGAAAACGATTCATGAGTTCTAATGTAACGCTTCTCCTTCCGAGCAGGTATAAACTTTATGACCTTTCACCCACTGAAGCTGTTAATAAGTGAATTTACATTTTTATTGTTTCGTGTTTTTTGCACATTGCTGTATTTATACGTGGCACACGTAGTGAGTGATATAAATTCTCAAATAAACAGATAGCTTCTTTCCAGATCAAATTAAGATATTATAGGGACGATAAAGTACTGTCCAAACTAGCGACTGTAAAACCTAATAATTCTTTCTCATAAAGTTTCAGAGATACAACACTTTCACTTGTGGTGTTGACGGCCTATTGCTACGTATTAGTCCTTCCATAGATGTTGATTTAGCACAAACTGTGCCTCCATTGAGGCGCCTACCCGTGGTTTTGGCTTGTCTCCCAGACTCGCTCCTAAATAAGTAATCACTGGAAAAAATGTGGAATATATTAAATCATACAGCTGAAGAATTCAACGATTTGAGCTATTTTACACTCTCATTTTTGAGTTTATCTCATGGAAGTCCCCCCCCCCCCCCATGAACCATGGACCTTGCCGTTGGTGGGGAGGCTTGCGTGCCTCAGCGATACAGATAGCCGTACCGTAGGTGCAACCACAACGGAGGGGTATCTGTTGAGAGGCCAGACAAACGTGTGGTTCCTGAAGAGGGGCAGCAGCCTTTTCAGTAGTTGCAAGGGCAACAGTCTGGATGATTGACTGATCTGGCCTTGTAACAATAACCAAAACGGCCTTGCTGTGCTGGTACTGCGAACGGCTGAAAGCAAGGGGAAACTACAGCCGTAATTTTTCCCGAGGGCATGCAGCTTTACTGTATGATTACATGATGATGGCGTCCTCTTGGGTAAAATATTCCGGAGGTAAAATAGTCCCCCATTTGGATCTCCGGGCGGGGACTACTCAAGAGGATGTCGTTATCAGGAGAAAGAAAACTGGCGTTCTACGGATCGGAGCGTGGAATGTCAGATCCCTTAATCGGGCAGGTAGGTTAGAAAATTTAAAAAGGGAAATGGATAGGTTGAAGTTAGATATAGTGGGAATTAGCGAAGTTCGGTGGCAGGAGGAACAAGACTTCTGGTCAGGTGACTACAGGGTTATAAACACAAAATCAAATAGGGGTAATGCAGGAGTAGGTTTAATAATGAATAGGAAAATAGGAATGCGGGTAAGCTACTACAAACAGCATAGTGAACGCATTATTGTGGCCAAGATAGACACGAAGCCCACACCTACTACAGTAGCACAAGTTTATATGCCAACTAGCTCTGCAGATGACGAAGAAATTGAAGAAATGTATGATGAAATAAAAGAAATTATTCAGATTGTGAAGGGAGACGAAAATTTAATAGTCATGGGTGACTGGAATTCGAGTGTAAGAAAAGGGAGAGAAGGAAACATAGTAGGTGAATATGGATTGGGGGACAGAAATGAAAGAGGAAGCCGCCTGGTAGAATTTTGCACAGAGCACAACATAATCATAGCTAACACTTGGTTTAAGAATCATGAAAGAAGGTTGTATACATGGAAGAACCCTGGAGATACTAAAAGGTATCAGATAGATTATACACTCCTGGAAATGGAAAAAAGAACACATTGACACCGGTGTGTCAGACCCACCATACTTGCTCCGGACACTGCGAGAGGGCTGTACAAGCAATGATCACACGCACGGCACAGTGGACACACCAGGAACCGCGGTGTTGGCCGTCGAATGGCGCTAGCTGCGCAGCATTTGTGCACCGCCGCCGTCAGTGTCAGCCAGTTTGCCGTGGCATACGGAGTTCCATCGCAGTCTTTATCACTGGTAGCATGCCGCGACAGCGTGGACGTGAACCGTATGTGCAGTTGACGGACTTTGAGCGAGGGCGTATAGTGGGCATGCGGGAGGTCGGGTGGACGTACCGCCGAATTGCTCAACACGTGGGGCGTGAGGTCTCCACAGTACATCGATGTTGTCGCCAGTGGTCGGCGGAAGGTACACGTGCCCGTCGACCTGGGACCGGACCGCAGCGACGCACGGATGCACGCCAAGACCGTAGGATCCTACGCAGTGCCGTAGGGGACCGCACCGCCACGTCCCAGCAAATTAGGGACACTGTTGCTCCTGGGGTATCGGCGAGGACCATTCGCAACCGTCTCCATGAAGCTGGGCTACGGTCCCGCACACCGTTAGGCCGTCTTCCGCTCACGCCCCAACATCGTGCAGCCCGCCTCCAGTGGTGTCGCGACAGGCGTGAATGGAGGGACGAATGGAGACGTGTCGTCTTCAGCGATGAGAGTCGCTTCTGCCTTGGTGCCAATGATGGTCGTATGCGTGTTTGGCGCCGTGCAGGTGAGCGCCACAATCAGGACTGCATACGACCGAGGCACACAGGGCCAACATCCGGCATCATGGTGTGGGGAGCGATCTCCTACACTGGCCGTACACCACTGGTGATCGTCGAGGGGACACTGAATAGTGCACGGTACATCCAAACCGTCATCGAACCCATCGTTCTACCATTCCTAGACCGGCAAGGGAACTTGCTGTTCCAACAGGACAATGCACGTCCGCATGTATCCCGTGCCACCCAACGTGCTCTAGAAGGTGTAAGTCAACTACCCTGGCCAGCAAGATCTCCGGATCTGTCCCCCATTGAGCATGATTGGGACTGGATGAAGCGTCGTCTCACGCGGTCTGCACGTCCAGCACGAACGCTGGTCCAACTGAGGCGCCAGGTGGAAATGGCATGGCAAGCCGTTCCACAGGGCTACATCCAGCATCTCTACGATCGTCTCCATGGGAGAATAGCAGCCTGCATTGCTGCGAAAGGTGGATATACACTGTACTAGTGCCGACATTGTGCATGCTCTGTTGCCTGTGTCTATGTGCCTGTGGTTCTGTCAGTGTGATCATGTGATGTATCTGACCCCAGGAATGTGTCAATAAAGTTTCCCCTTCCTGGGACAATGAATTCGCGGTGTTCTTATTTCAATTTCCAGGAGTGTATAATGGTAAGACAGAGATTTAGGAACCAGGTTTTAAATTGTAAGACATTTCCAGGGGCAGATGTGGACTCTGACCACAATCTATTGGTTATGACCTGTAGATTAAAACTGAAGAAACTGGAAAAAGGTGGGAATTTAAGGAGATGGGACCTGGATAAACTAAAAGAACCAGAGGTTGTACAGAGATTCAGGGAGAGCATAAGGGAGCAATTGACAGGAATGGGGGAAATAAATACAGTAGAAGAAGAATGGGTAGCTTTGAGGGATGAAGTAGTGAAGGCACCAGAAGATCAAGTAGGTAAAAAGACGAGGGCTAGTAGAAATCCTTGGGTAACAGAAGAAATATTGAATTTAATTGATGAAAGGAGAAAATATAAAAATGCAGTAAGTGAAACAGGCAAAAAGGAATACAAACGTCTCAAAAATGAGATCGACAGGAAGTGCAAAATGGCTAAGCAGGGATGGCTAGAGGACAAATGTAAGGATGTAGAGGCCTATCTCACTAGGGGTAAGATAGATACCGCCTACAGGAAAATTAAAGAGACCTTTGGAGATAAGAGAACGACTTGTATGAATATCAAGAGCTCAGATGGAAACCCAGTTCTAAGCAAAGAAGGGAAAGCAGAAAGGTGGAAGGAGTATATAGAGGGTCTATACAAGGGCGATGTACTTGAGGACAATATTATGGAAATGGAAGAGGATGTAGATGAAGATGAAATGGGAGATATGATACTGCGTGAAGAGTTTGACAGAGCACTGAAAGACCTGAGTCGAAACAAGGCCCCCGGAGTAGACAATATTCCATTGGAACTACTGACGGCCGTGGGAGAGCCAGTCCTGACAAAACTCTACCATCTGGTGAGCAAGATGTATGAAACAGGCGAAATACCCTCAGACTTCAAGAAGAATATAATAATTCCAATCCCAAAGAAAGCAGGTGTTGACAGATGTGAAAATTACCGAACTATCAGCTTAATAAGTCACAGCTGCAAAATACTAACACGAATTCTTTACAGACGAATGGAAAAACTAGTAGAAGCCAACCTCGGGGAAGATCAGTTTGGATTCCGTAGAAACACTGGAACACGTGAGGCAATACTGACCTTACGACTTATCTCAGAAGAAAGATTAAGGAAAGGCAAACCTACGTTTCTAGCATTTGTAGATTTAGAGAAAGCTTTTGACAATGTTGACTGGAATACTCTCTTTCAAATTCTAAAGGTGGCAGGGGTAAAATACAGGGAGCGAAAGGCTATTTACAATTTTTACAGAAACCAGATGGCAGTTATAAGAGTCGAGGGACATGAAAGGGAAGCAGTGGTTGGGAAGGGAGTAAGACAGGGTTGTAGCCTCTCCCCGATGTTGTTCAATCTGTATATTGAGCAAGCAGTAAAGGAAACAAAAGAAAAATTCGGAGTAGGTATTAAAATTCATGGAGAAGAAATAAAAACTTTGAGGTTCGCCGATGACATTGTAATTCTGTCAGAGACAGCAAAGGACTTGGAAGAGCAGTTGAATGGAATGGACAGTGTCTTGAAAGGAGGATATAAGATGAACATCAACAAAAGCAAAACAAGGATAATGGAATGTAGTCTAATTAAGTCGGGTGATGCTGAGGGAATTAGATTAGGAGATGAGGCACTTAAAGTAGTAAAGGAGTTTTGCTATTTGGGGAGCAAAATAACTGATGATGGTCGAAGTAGAGAGGATATAAAATGTAGGCTGGCAATGGCAAGGAAAGCGTTTCTGAAGAAGAGAAATTTGTTAACATCCAGTATTGATTTAAGTGTCAGGAAGTCATTTCTGAAAGTATTCGTATGGAGTGTAGCCATGTATGGAAGTGAAACATGGACGATAAATAGTTTGGACAAGAAGAGAATAGAAGCTTTCGAAATGTGGTGCTACAGAAGAATGCTGAAGATTAGATGGGTAGATCACATAACTAATGAGGAAGTATTGAATAGGATTGGGGAGAAGAGAAGTTTGTGGCACAACTTGACCAGAAGAAGGGATCGGTTGGTAGGACATGTTCTGAGGCATCAAGGGATCACCAATTTAGTATTGGAGTGCAGCGTGGAGGGTAAAAATCGTAGAGGGAGACCAAGAGATGAATACACTAAGCAGATTCAGAAGGATGTAGGTTGCAGTAGGTAGTGGGAGTTGAAAAAGCTTGCACAGGATAGAGTAGCATGGAGAGCTGCATGAAACCAGTCTCAGGACTGAAGACCACAACAACAACAACGACAACTCATGGAAGTGCTGTCTGTGATAGAGTTTTGTAAGGTATGTAAGGCATTAAAGCTCGTAAACTGATTAATAACATGTGTTCGTGCTTTTTATTTTATTAACATTTTATGTTAAATTTCCGATAAAACGCATGACTAACATAATCAGAAACCGACTGCAGACGAAAGCATTGAAAGGAGCACTTTCTGCCACAGGATATACTGTATTAAAGTGGGTCCAGAAAACAACGGCTCATGTGTAATAGTTCATCGAAAACATTAAATGTACCAAAAAATTACTTCGGCTATTCTCTACCAGACTGAAGCAGGATCGGTTAGTCCCTATCCAGTGTATACGAACTCTTATAGCGGGGAAAGTTCTCGAAGAAAGCTTACTAAAGCATCGCTAGTTTGAGGTATATTCGTCAGAAAAGAAGTTCATACAGCCTCTTGCCTTTGTAAAGGCTTTTAGAGGTTTTTTGCCTAGGTCGTGGGAAAAAAGGAAGAAAATTCACGTTATCACAGCCTATATTAGAGGCGTAGGGGCCCTGTGAGCAGCTGCTGGTGCCAGTAAATTTAGCATATATGTAGGCTTCCTGGCTAGGTTTCAGTCAGAAGCTGTCAAGGAGTGCCTTAGGAAGAACGTTTGCAGTCAGGAAGATCATAACCTTCAAACAGGATAACTTGAGAAAACTGTATGAGCGCTATTAGTAATAAAACAAGATACTGGGGAGTCCTATCGCGCACTAAGGTGTTCTGTGGATTTTTAAAGGCAAAATTGCCTATTAATATACGTGAGAAGCTAATCACGATACTATTCTATGATCTGGGATACTATCCTTCTGTCATAGATTCGATCGATTTGATGTGTGCAGATTTCAAATATACTAACGAGAACGGCGGCGCGCAGCCTGTCACCATCGGCTTGCACACCAACAATTACGGTTGCAACGGCGTTGCGCCACAATCCGCTCCGGCGAATCAAAGTAATCATGTGAACACACAGAACTCGGTATCTTTTTTACCGGCGTCCGAGGAATAACAACCACCGGTTCAACTCGGTATTCCATACAAATCACAATTGAATCCCTCAGAACAAGTGGCATTTACATTCTGAAAACCGATGCCACCAAAATCGTGAAAATCGGCACCGCCACGAAATTCTAATCATGATAAGAGACAGACAAACAATGCGAGGCGTACAGCAAATTGGTCACCGTCTCCAAACCCTAATTATGACGACTGGCACTCGAACAATGCGGGACGTTCTTCGAACTGGCCTCGACCCGAGAATCATGCCGTTCTTATTGTTTGGGTGACATTTCAGCTCACCTCTACAGCGAACACATTGTCAAGCTGGAAGGGACTCCATAGTGCTCCCTGATGAGAGTCGTGGGACGGAAATGCCGAAGTGGAAATTGGGAAATAGCTCTTTGACGACTTTGAGTCATGTTGGGACCTGTAGAAGAACTTGTTCCGACCGGAGTCAATACAGTTGTGAGAGCAATTGCGACTATTTTCACACATTTCGGTTATTTCGTCAGTAGGTACTGCTTGTGAACTTAGAGTTTCAGAAATGAGTGAGTTCTCCACCTATGTTGTCGGATCTGAACTGCATACAACGGCATAGGATTCAGTATTAATTTCATTTTCAGGATACATTGGTGTGTCTTTCCCTATTTTGATATTATATGGAAATACCAGTGTTATTTGAAACTGAGTTATGTCGTAATACAGATTTACAGATGTTACGATTAAGTGCAGCAATAATAGTTTTGGACAACAGCAGAATGTCGTGTATGGTCCACTTTACCGGGCGCTGCCGAAACACTGTCATACTGGTCACAATCTCTTACAACAGTGCAACTGATACAATTCAGTTTCTGTCAAATGAGAACTGAGGATGACTTAACATGGGTTGTGAATTGCTCAGTGAGATATTTTTAGAAAAGAAAAGACCACGAGGCTCGAAATGAACAAGGGTAACCTCACTTTTAATTTTTCTCTTTTCTTCTGTGATTTATTACTGCTACTGGATATAGTAGAATAAAATTCTTTCTCATGTTTCAACCCATCAGGGTTCGTTAAGATATTATAGTATATCGCTGCAGCACATTATTTCTACACAATACTGAATCAGACATAAAATGTAACCACAAAAATAAAAATTTTCAGACAATTTTTCTTCACGGCTCACTTCGGGTTCCAAATGTGAGCCAGATGAGGCAATAGTCAAGGAGTGACAGAACTTTAACAGTTTACGTAATCAGTACCTTCTTCCAAGTATTAAGTATTGTAATTACCTGTTCCAATCTCTAAAATCCGTCCACCCACCTCTTACGAAGCCTACTTAGTTCTCTCTTTGCAGTGGTATGTTAATTTATTATCTTTTTTGGCACTATCTTTTCTCTCATTCCATTAACACGATTCTTCCAGATTTTATAATCTGATATTATTGTTTGATTTCGTATTTTACCCATGTTTTACAGTCTCCTACATAGCTGATGAACTTCATCTGTGCTGCTGTTATACCTGACTTTTTTTGTTTATGTCCATCATTTGGAACTATACACAAGATTAGGTACAGCTATAAGTACATGGAATTATCTTTTTGTTTCTTTTCTTCGTTTTCTTCACAGTATTCTTCCGATTGTTCTGCAGAGAGCATAATATTTGTAACTTCCCTGTGCATGTTTTTTTCATAGTTAAAGCTAGTATCACATCCTAGATAATCGCAGTAAGATATTTGTTCCACAATTTTCTCTTTTATTATTATTTTCGATCTGACTTGATTCTTGCCTTTGAAATCCATTATATTTGTGGTATTTGCAGGTACAGGTAAGTTGTAATATATAGCGTTTTGGATCAATCTATCTACTGCCTTTGTAAATTGTCTTGTTTCCTGTGTAATTATTTAGTCATCAGAATATAACAGACAATTTAATGGCACTCTTGATCTTGTTTTAAATCGCAAGTGTGTCTAGTCTTTCCAGTTCATTGCTGGGTAATAATTACATAAATTGAATGAACTGTATGATAGGTTGCACCCTTTTTGAACAAATTGATTGTTCTTTATAGCATTAATCAGACGTTTAAGATAACCTTTTATTTCATTGTTCCCACAAAAGGCATCTTTTTATCTTGTCAAAGGCTTTTTCAGAATCAGTAAATGTTAAATATATTTCTGGGCCTAGTTCCCAATGTTTTTCGGTAATATGTCTTACTATAAATATGTAATCATTACAGACACGCACCTTTCTGGGGCTTTATTGTTCTTCTGAGATTATTTTATCAACGATAGATTGCAGCTAGTGATTAAGAATTTTCTCATACATTTTATATCCTGCATTTAGTAATATTACTCCTCTATAATAACCTGTGTCTTTCCCATTCTTTCCTGTATAGAAATTACTTAAGCTGTGTTCCATTCTTCAGGTACACAACAGTTCTCCCAACGCATTTAAAGATTGGAGGAAGCAAAATTCTAAAATGGTTCCACCATATTGGATTAATTCAGCATTAATGGCATCTACGCCAGCAGCTTTTCTATTTTATGTTACATTTAAGGCTGCTCCTTGATTATCAGTTTTTATAAAAATCTTTCTTCACTGTCTTCATCATACCATAAATATCTGTGATGACATATCCATTTATTCTCTGTCATTATGTTAACGTTTGTGGTATCTTTCTTCTATTTACTCATATGGTTTGTAAGCTTAAGCACTGTATTCTGCCTTGTGTGAAAGTCAAGTTCAACAGAGGCAATGAATCTTTTGCAGGATTCACCAAGATAATTTTTATTTAAATTTTCGTTTCATTTCTTCTCTGCTTACACATAACCCAGTTTTCCTTTGTTTGTGTTTGTAAATAGGGGCTATAAACATTTGGTTTTTCTTTAATATTGTTAGTATTTTTATAGTCCATATGTTGAAACCCCTTTTCCAGTATGAATTTTAGTTTTTGCTAGTATCTCATTAGCTATTTTTCATCTATGCTGTTTTCAATCTTTCCTATTCTTCTTCCACTCCATCTTTAGTTTCAACCATTTGCAATTCCTCTGTGAGTCTATGTGGATGTAAGTTCATTTGCTTTCTTCCTGCAGGTGAACATTACATTTCTAATTTTAGTTTTACGTTTTCTTTACATTTGTTTCTTTCCTCCTAAATATCCATATATCAATCTTTGAAATAACCAGGAAGTGATTGGAACCTTGATTACTGCCTCTAAACACATGAGTGCCTCCAATTCAAGAGCCATAGCAAATGGTTGTGAACCTCTTGTGTTCCAAGTGAATTCATTTCTGTCTTTCTTTCTGAAGAAGGTACTTCTAACTTTTAGCTGATTAAATGTAGCCATTTTCACTTAAAGTGGTTTCGCCAAATGTACCTACTGTATGCACTGTTAATAACTTTCCAGTTCTTGCATTTAACTTTCCTAATGTTTATTTATCTGTTTCATTACATTTTTTTACTTGTTTTTGCGACATTTCTTAAAATATATCAGGTTCTTGATTTTTTCTTTCTTCAGATGCATGTACTCCTATGACACATAAATGTCCTCTATTAATTCTAATGTTGGCTCTTAATATCCTTTTATTTATATATTCATAAAAATCTTTCTATCATTTCCATCTTTCGTCTATAAAAAGGGGTAGTCCACATCTTCTATTTCTGTCAGTGTCTTCTTTGCCTCTGTTATTACAGCAATGTTTATTACTCTCTGTTTCAACTTTTCTGTAACCTCTAATTCCTTTGTGTTATAACGTCCTCTTGTATTCCAGGTACCTACATATAATAAACGTTTAACACCAACTAGTCTTACCTTCTCATGGCCTTGTTGGTTCAAACGGCTCTAAGCACTATGGGACTTAACATCTGATGTCATGAGTCCCCTAGATTAGAACTAATTAAACCTAACCAACCTAAGGACATCACAGACATACATGCATGAGGCCCGATTCGAGCCTTGTGACCATAGCAGCAGCGCGGTTCCAGACTGATGGGCCTAGAACCGCTCGGCCACAGCTGCCATCATGGCCTTGTTGCCGAATTTGAGAACTATATATTTATTCCTTAGAGACTTAAGAGTTATGGTTTTCTATGTGTATCAGTATATAATTAGCCCATCTCATAACTCAGTTCACAGTACCTTCTCCTAGGTAGAATGCCAATCAGGGCTTATCTACCTGCCCTATTCTTTCCTGATGATTAAACCCCAGCAGAAGGGGTTGCTGCTCCTGCTCTTTGAGTCATTGTACAGAGCACCTGGTGCCATGTTGCTTCACTGACCATTGCAGTCTCCACTGTAACCACAGCAAGGGACACTCACAAGGTACTCATTCTAACTTCTTGAATTTTTCATACATTAATTCTAATTTACTTCACAACTTTTGCTTCTCCTTTAAAGTTATTTGTGGGCTAAATTTGTTTTGAAAAGTTACTTCTCACATGTATTCTATATTTAAGTGGACATTATGAAAAAATATAATTAAATTGTACATAAATTTTCGAGACTTTTGCAAACAACATATCCTATTTACATACACACATGTATGACAGGTATATTAAAAAAGTGTCGTGCTGTATGTGTATGAAAGTATCATATAGACATTCAAATTTAATCAGGGAAAACCCATTCAAGATATTTTAAACATCTTTTCCTCTTTCTGTCCTATACATACAGTACATATACATCATGTGATGTAAAAGTGTAGACTATGTGTTACTGAGCATTATTTAGATTTAGTATGTTAAGGTTTGAAGTTAATCAGTCAAAAATTTTTCAAGAATTTTGCTGGAATTTCTCTTTATATATTAGATATGTATTTATGTACCATATATATTTAAAAATATCTTGGCCAAGTCTATCTGAAAATAAGTATATGGAGTAAAAAGAGGAAGAAAAAGGTTAAGTACTTTTTAGGTGTTTACAAATAGCATTTCCAGTTTATGTATTACAAGAATACTTATTTCTTGTATGTATTGGAATGTGTATCATGTATACTAACTCAATATGCAGTCTACGCAGGTGTGAACGTTTATTAGAGTATTGTGTTTGAAATAAATTAGTTAAGAGGTTTTTGAGTTCTCAGTTAAAAATGTATCCCATTTATATATTATATATGCACTTTAATCCCACATACATTATGCAAATATGTAGCCTACATGAAATCGACACTGTTTTAGAATATTACTGAAAAATCCAAACTAAATTGCTCAAGAGCCTATCGAGATTTTTGCTCACAACATTTTCTCTTTATATGCGATACATATTTTATTTATGATACCTATATAAATGCTTCACATATTGAAAAATATTTAGAGTATATCTGTCAGAGAATTTATTAGAATATTCCGTGTAAATTTGAAATATATCTGATAATATCTTTTTGACATTTTCGTTAACAATGTGTAAGATATATATATATATATATATATATATATATATATATATATATATATATATATATATATTTACCTGTTACAAATCATATTGTTGTTGTGATCTTCAGTCCTGAGACTGGTTTGATGCAGCTCCCCATGCTACCCTATCCTGTGAAAGTTTCTTCATCTCCCAGTACCAACTGCAACCTACATCCTTCTGAATCTGCTTAGTGTATTCATCTCTTGGTCTCCCTCCACGACTTTTACCCTCCACGCTGCCTCCAATGCTACATTTGTGATTCCTTGGTGCATCAGAACATGTCCTACCAACTGGTCCCTTCTTCTCGTCAAGTTGTGCCACAAACTCCTCTTCTCCCCAATTCTATTCTATACCTCCTCATTAGTTATGTGATCTACCCATCTAATCTTCAGCATTCTTCTGTAGCACCACATTTCGAAAGCTTCTATTCTCTTCCTGTCCAAACTATTTATTGTCCATGTATCACTTCCATACATGGTTACACTCCATACAAACACTTTCAAAACGACTTCCTGACACTTAAATCTATAATCGATGCTAACAAATTTCTCTTCTTCAGAAACGCTTTCCTTGCCATTGCCAATCAACATTCTATATCATCTCTACTTCGAGCATCATCAGTTATTTTGCTCCCCAAATAGCAAAACTCCTTTACTACTTTAAGTGTCTCATTTCCTAATCTAATTCCCTCAGCATCACCCAACTTAATTCGACAACATTCCATTATCCTCGTGTAGCTTTTGATGATGTTCATCTTATATCCTCCTTTCAAGACACTGTCCATTCCGTTCAAATGCTCTTCCAAGTCCTTTGCTGTCTCTGACAGAATTACAATGTCATCAGCGAACCTCAACGTTTTTATTTCTTCTCCATGGATTTTAATAACTACCCCAAACTGTTCTTTTGTTTCCTTTACTGCTTGCTCAATATACTGATTGAATAACATTAGGGAGAGGCTACAACCCTGTCTCAATCCCTTCCCAACCAGTGCTTCCCTTTCATGTTCCTCGAGTCTTATAACTGCCATCTGGTTTCTGTAAAAATTGTAAATAGCCTTTCGCTCCCTGTATTTTACCCCTGCCACCTTTAGAATTTGGAAGAGAGTATTCCAGTCAACATTGTCAAAAGCTTTCTCTAAGTCTACAAATGCTAGAAACGTAGGTTTGCCTTTCCTTAATATTTCTTCTAAGATAAGTCGTAAGGTCAGTATTACCTCTCGTGTTCCAATATTTCTACGGAATCCAAACTGATCTTCCCCGAGGTCGGCTTCTACCAGTTTTTCCATTCTTCTGTAAATAATTCGCGTTAGTATTTTACAGCTGTGACTTATTAAACTGATAGTTCGGTAATTTTCACATCTGTCAAAACCTGCTGTGCTATGCTGTGTGCAAAATTTTAACAGACAGCTTCCTCTTTCATTTCTTACCACCAATCCATATTCACCTACTATGTTTCCTTCTCTCCCATTTCCTACACTCGAATTCCAGTCACTCATGACTATTAAATTTTCGTCTCCCTTCACTATCTTAATAATTTCTTTTATTTCATCATACATTTCATCAATTTCTTCATCATCTGCAGAGCTAGTTGGCATATAAACTTGTACTACTGTAGTAGGCATGAGCTTCATGTCTATCTTGGCCACAATAATGCGTTCACTATGCTGTTTGTAGTAGCTTACCCGCATTCCAATTTTTTTATTCATTATTAAACCTACTCTTCCATTACCCCTATTTGATTTTGTATGTATTTATAACCCTGTATTCACCTAACCAAAACGCTTGTTCCTCCTGCCACCGAACTTTACTAAATCCCACTATATCTAACTTTAACCTATCCATTTCTCTTTTTAAATTTTCTAACCTACCTGCTCGATTAGTGGATATGACATTCCACACTCCAATCCGTAGAACGCCAGTTTTCTTTCTCCTGATAACAACGTCCTCTTGTGTAGTCCCTACCTGGAGATCCAAATGGGGGACTATTTTACCTCCGGAATATTTTACCCAAGAGGACGCTACAATCATTGAACCATACAGTAAAGCTGCATGCCCTCGGGAAAAATTATGGCTGTAGTTTCCCCTTGCTTTCAGCTGTACGCAGTGATAACGGAGATATACAAACAAATAAATTAAGTAGAGTAAATCGTGTATTATCAGTCACGGGGTAGGTTCCTCTGAATGGAATGAGATACCGCCAAATTCTTTGGGTTTAAAGACCTTAACTAATAGTACCCTGGTAAATATAATTAACATTTAAAATAAGGCCTAAAGCATGGTAAGAGAGAAACATCTCATAAGTAGATTTACAGTCTACCACCTTAAATTCAGCCATCTTACCGCAAAAATGAAGGGGCCATGCTGACATAGTTTGATATCATGAAAATTTTATACAAGTGTATCCATGTATCTGTTCAAATTATCAGAAATAATTGTTAAAGCATCAGAGGATTACGCAGGGGAATATGTTGAACTAACTACATTTCTGGTGTGGTGCTTTTTTAATAGCAGTCGTATGTATCAGCCAAGCAATGGATTATCATTACAATAGTTTATCTGGAATGATAGGAGAGTTTTCTTTATTAGTAACCTAGAGAATACGTTCATGCAAGTGAATCAGGAAACAGAAACTAAATCGTATATTACAAGAGATATTATAATATTACACACAGTTAATAGCGGTCAAATACATGAATTTGCTAGGAAAAGCAGCACTATATACTGCAAAATGATACTCATGTTCTAGTTAGAAAAACATAAAACGTAACCTTTTTGGACATCATGATTACTAACTGTGACAGGAGGCATTATATAGGTACACAGAGAAAAGTAAACAAAGATGAGATAATAAATGCGAAATCATAATGCTCCCTAAATACAGAAGTACTCTTTATTTATAACATACACAGAACCTTGAAACTATCATTGAATGAAGGTGAAAGTGAGAAGTAGCTTTAAATGATTACTGCTTGTAGATCGTGCAAATGGACACAGGCATATTAGCGCCATCAGAATACACAAGGAAATTAAATACATATAGAAAATACTTGACCAGGGAAGGTTCCAAGCGGCTTGATTTCAGCAGTCATTGTTCACAGCTTGAACGGCATATTCTCCCAAATGAGAGAGAACCTAGACTATACGATAGGCCTCAGAACTGAAAATTAACGATACAAAATCAGTTACTCAGGAGCGTACAAAATAAGCTGCATCGACAAAGTGGGGGGAAATTCATGGCAAGGCTAAGGGAACAGTCTTATGATTGGAACGGTAGAGCACTGACGATGCTCTTGAAAATACAGAAGAATTATTTAGGCCAGATAAGTAATTGTATGAGAGTCCTGCACAACGCCACAAGTACCATACCTTAAACATTCTGGAAACTAGAAATTTTTATACACAAAAACAGAGATCCAAATGTGATTTAGAATAAAAAGAGTGAGTCTGGACTGAAATGGCTTTTTGACGTTATTCGAGTGCTCGTGTGACGTGTACTGCCTGCGGTTCCCTTGTACTGTCGAGTGGACCATACCTCAACTCGCGTCTGCTATGCAGACAGAATTCCTGGCGGTGCGTGTCAAGCGAGCTGTCTCTTGGTACAAATTGCTGGTTCTCTCGAAAAGTAGATGTATTCCAAGATATTTTAATTTAATAATCTGTTTTATTATTTGTAATTTTTTTCCAGTGTACACATTTTAACGCACTTTTTGGCTATGTTAAAATTCGTAGGCACAGTTTATTTATGAGATACAGTTAGTTATAACTGCAAGCTATATTTTATATCGCAATATCTTGTCAATGCAAAACGTATATAATACTGAATACAGCTGTTATATAGATATTATTGTATAGCCGATTCAATGAATACTTATTGCTAGTTTAGTGAACTCTACATGGGGTACTTGGCTTCATCTGAAAAGCTAACTTCATTGGTATACAACTACACTCATGTTTTTGCTTTATAATTCTATTTCGAATGTTAATATTTTAGAGACTACCTATCTTTTTATATGTACGGCAACAGAAAAAATACAAACAATAAAATAAAATTTGAATGTAAAGGCCAAAGCACTAGCGCCACCTGGTGGCTAGAACCTAGATCCTTCTACCTATTTTTGTGCTAGCTGTTCTTGGACCCCACGATTAGACACAGGTTTTAATACAGACAATAAACTTTGTTCTGCAAGTTGTAAGAGTTGTTGGTGAGCGTACTGGCAAACGTCGTCCATCCGTTAGACCTTGTTCTATAACAAACGTCTGTGGCTCTCTGTGTTCCCCCAATCTTAATTCCAGATATCTGACGAAGGTACTTACCTAAATAAATAATGACAATTTTAATAGCAATCTAGATTGTTTTATTCACGAATTATTCGCAGTTATCGCGGACTCATACAGGAAATTTATGGCCTTTATCAATACGCGGCACAACATTTCCACTAGACAGCTATTCTCTATTTTCAGGTATGACGGTGGCGAGCTGTTGTGGCTCACCAGTTTATATCCTCGCTACCTAGAAGCGCGCAGGCGACAAGAGCTGGAACTTTAACGTCATCACTGTAGGGGGTCGAAATCCAGAGCCCCTATCCGGAGATACAATCCGTGGGATCTGCATTCGCAGTGCAGAAAAGCTTAATCGCAAGCCGCACAGCTCAGCGAATGCGTGGAACCAAGGATTTTCTGTCCTGAATTGCCTCTCTGAACTCGTATTTCTGCCGCTGATTATTCGTTAGTGCCGCCTATACTGTCCCCATGCTTTTTGTGTTTGTTAACTAAGCTTTTAGCTAAATGTATTTCGACAGCTTCCTTAATTACGGAGATTCAGTAGTTGGAAACCGATAAATGGACCCTGGTCTTACTGTAGTTCATGCTGTGTCCCTAGTCAAGCGTTCAGCAAAAGCAGGTTCTTGTATCTGATCTAATCTTGTATGACGTCCATGTTTGTCACATGGGACCTAACAATGATATACGCCCCGTCAGTGTGTGGCTTTGCATACTGACATGTGATCTTGTATACCCCTTGTCTCCTTAGATCCTTGTCACGTTTCTGGAAACCAGAATCCTCATACGCGCCGGAGGAAAAAAATATATGATTTGTGCGGTGTTCCTTGAACAGTCTGTCGATCTTGGTCACCCTGCTTTCATAATGCAGAAGAATCGTCCTATTAAAGTTCTCCGTTACATCTGGCTCCTCTTTATACTGTATGTGTAGCGATCAAAATACGAGGGTAAGTCAATTATTATCCACAATTTAATTATATTTTTATTTATTTTGGAGGTACTGAATTTTACGTTGATGACGCATGCTTTGTTTATTCCTTGTTACATCTTTGCAATTTTCAGCCTGCTAGGTTAGTTTAGTTATCGCTGCCGTGCTGTTAATCATGGCTGCTCCGCTGTCTATTTGCACCAAAGAAGAGCAATGTTCAGTGATCTGTTTTTTGTGGTCAGAAGGCGTATCAGGGGCCTAAATTCATCGAAGACTTTCGGTACAGTACGAGACCGGTATTTGCCACAACGGAGTGACTACGAATGGATAGAAAAATTGCGAAATGATCGCACAAGTGTTACGCACGATGAAGGAGCCGGACGACCGTTTACCGCCACAAATCGAAAAACCTTTGAACGTTCACGTAAAATGATTCTCTTAGACATACGTTTAACTTTCGACGAAGTGGCATATCATCCGAAAATTAGTCACGGTTATGCCTACGACATCATCCTCAACAGACTTGCGTTTCATAAAGTTTGTGAAAAATGGGTCCCAAAACAACTCACACAGTTGCATAAACAAACGCCCTTGGACATCTGCAAGAAACATTTGGAACGCTATGGTAACGAAGGGGACAACTTCTTAGACAGGAACGTTACTGGTGAAGAAACATGGATCCAACATTACGAGCCGGAGAGTAAACGGCAGAGTACGGAATGGAAACATATAAATTTGCCGTGCAAGAAAAAATTCAAGACCGAACCGTCCGCAGGGAAACAGATGCTTACAGTTATTTGGGACGCGCAAGGTCCTGTACTGGAACATTATGGGGAAAGGAACACAACAATAAACAGTGAACGCTACAGTGAGATGCTTACTGTCAGGCTAAAACTTGCAATTCGAAGCAACCGCCGAGGATTGCTGTCAAAAGGTGTTGTGTTATTGCAAGACAATGCCCGGCCGCATACTGCTGCCCACACTACTCAAACGCTCCAGAAACTCGAATTTGAAGAACTGGATCATCCTCCATGTAGTCCCGATCTTGCCCCTTCTGACTATCACTTGCTTCGTCCACTGAAACAGGCATTAACTGGCCGTAGATTTGCCGCGGACGAAGCAGTGAAATGAACGGTACTTTCCTGTCTCGCAGCTCAACCGAGGACCTTCTTTTATGAGGGCATCAGGAAGCGTGTACAAAGATGGACCAAGTGCGTTGAAACGCAAGGAGACTATGTCGAAAAAAGATGGTTTGTAAGTTTCCTATAAAATTTTATAACTACTTTGCGGATAATAATTGATATACCCTTGTATATTGCGAATCTGTTCATGAGAATAACTTTTATGCACAAGCACTGAACGGACTTAGGTTAGCCCTGGCGACAAGCTTCCCGTATCTCGGATAAATCGACCAGCAT
Organism: Schistocerca serialis cubense; assembly: GCF_023864345.2. Taxonomy (NCBI): domain Eukaryota; kingdom Metazoa; phylum Arthropoda; class Insecta; order Orthoptera; family Acrididae; genus Schistocerca; species Schistocerca serialis. Next base: position 302,797,702 of record NC_064638.1, read on the forward strand.
GTGCTAGTCGGGACACTGTGGTTGAAGGTTTGCGCTATTATATTTGCCCAGTCGAAGAGTGGACAGAGAGGGTGCTGTGTCTGCTGGACGTTGTGTGTATGGACAGTGGGAAAGGTGCAGGTTCTGGATTGTCAGTCGCAGCAGGCGCTGGGTGGCGATGTTTGTGAACAGCGACTATGCGTTTGTAATATTTCCAATAAAGTGAAGAGTTGACGGCTCGCCTTGTGCAGTGTTTGCGGCTTGTGAATTTTACTGCATGCATCAGTTGTCCTCGGATTCACGTGCCGGCTTCTTCTGCGCAAGATTCAGGGCATAGTGACAGACCAGTAGGTATTCTATGCTGTGTTCTTCTCTGGAATCACAGTTGATGGTATCTGTGGCCTCCTCAAAAAGTAGCCGTGCCACAACACAGTCGACAGCGTGCATCGGCACCGCGGACATTGGCGATGTATCCCTGCAATCCACAACGATGTATGTAAATGTTGAACACTCAACTTCAATGAAACAGTTTGTAAATTAGTGAACGCTAATGACAGACGTAGAGTATCAAGCACTTCTGCGGCTAAGAATTGTATCAAGTCAAGTAAATCTTTGTATCATTCCCTTAATAAAGTGAACTAATATTTCATCTGTTGTAGATCCAACGAACGATGAACCGTACATGTCAAAGAACCCTCCGTTACTGCCGGACGATTGCAGTTTCATCTGGTCATAACAGTATCCACAGGGAAGTGCCATATCTGGGGATAACTCTGGGCTCTTCCAACTCCAGACCAAAGATGGTTGACTGACTTCCACACGATCAAATTCTATTCATGGCCAAATGGGATGGATTCCGAAGGGGGTGGCCGGGTCGAGCCATTCTCAAATGGAGAAATCCACAGTTGTTTCCTTGCTGTAGCTGCTGTTGTTTGGAACAATGAAGTGGTCTGGTTTTGCTGATAAATGTGATTAGTTCTCTCCGCAATGGAAGCTACTTCACGACGAAAGTCTGGGTGTGCTATGCCTGCGAGCTGGTAGTGCTTTACAAGTGGCACATGCTTGAAACGTCCTGTAATAAGCCTACATGTTTCATGTAGTGCCCTGTTAACATTGTTTGCGTTGCTAGATTTATACCATACTAGGCTAGCATACTCTGTAGCACTGTAACATGTTGTCACTGCTGTCGTTCTCTCAAAAACGTCATTCATCGAAATTATTTGTAATGTATTAATGAATTGCTAAGTTTGATACAGGAGTTGTATTGTGTGTTATATGAGACAGCAAATGTTCTTACCTGTCAAACGACTGAAGAATTACTGGTCAATTTATCTGTTGTTTCGAATGTTACGATATTCAGGTTAAGAAAAAAATTCCTGTTGTCCGTTTATATGAGACACCTAGTGACTGATGTGAGTCACCAAAGTAATGTCAAATTCATTATTGCCTTCATATGAAAGCCACTAGAATATTCTCATTTGACCATTATTCTATAAAATGGTAAGTGATGCTTTATTGCATTTGTAGTTGCCTCATTTTGGTCAAAAATTATAAAAAAAGGCTTATCTTTGCTTTTTCGAGCAGTAAATTAGGGTAAGACGTTAGCTAACAGATCTGTAGTTGATTTGGTGAAGGTATTTCTTGAAACAAAAAGAAAAAAATTATTATAAGTATTCAACTTTAAAGGTTTAAAGCCCACTGTAACAGCATGTGATTGTTAAATAAACTTTTAATACTCCAAATCAATTTGTCAGCAACATCAAGAAAAGCTCATGTAGCCACATATCAACGAATGGCCATAACACACAGCGGCCTTGGGGTGAGTGATGCTATTTCATAGTGGTTAGAGACAAAAACTGTGGTCCAAGGAATCAACTTCCTTTCTGCAAACCACGACATCCAACAACGAAAGGTCTCAGTTCTTCCAGTACTTTGCTCTGTCCTCGAAGTCATTTATGAAAATATTAGCTGCCTTGGTTGACAGAACGCGACCCACAGCAACATTTTCAGTTAGCTCAAAATATTGATTACTGAATGAGAAGGAAGCACATCTTCGAAAAGATATAAGGTATCCCTTTCCATCTTCGTTCCAATGAGTTGCAGTGAATTAATAGACACACTCACAAGAACAAATAGACCATAGCCGTATTCAAAAGGCTCAAGAAATACACAGGGTGACCCACGCGGAATAGTAAGTATTCAGTGATGTAAGAGGATCGATCGTTTAAATCAAAATTCCTGACGAACATTGGCCCCAAAGATAATATGTCAAGAACTGTGAGCACTTGCTCATTTTCGCTGTTGTAAAACTCATCAACTGAACAAGCGCTCACAGCTCGTAGGGTTTGCATTGCACAGCCCAAGTTTACGAGAAAATTTTATTCTGTTTCAGAACCTACTACATCCTCCCAAATCACGGGAAAAATGGGTAGTGTGGAAGAGATTTGTTTCACAATAACGAAAATGAAGAAGTATGCATTTTAGAGGATATGTTTACTAGGCATCGAATGATCGTTCCTGTCGAGCCACAACGGATAGCCACAGTCGCACCTGAATATGCCGCTATAAAAAAATCATGTTATAATGGAAGTAAATGAAATGATAAATGTGAAACTGAATAATTGTCGAACAGAATAGGCGAAACATAAACCTGCAAGTACAAATCAGTTTAATTTCATATCAGTCTAAACCTATTATGAAATATAAATATCACTAATATCTCCGTATCTTTGAAGGCACACGAAGATGAAATATGCAATATCATTTTCAATTTTTCGATAAATTGAAAGTTTTAGTTCCATCTGAATATTGCAGTTTGAATTTAATACTTGTTCCCCTCATTGAATTTTCTCTGGGCGCTTTTAATGGAGAATGAGACGCTCCATCAGCATAAAAATTTCATTATCGACTAGGTAGAATTTCACATTTGATTGTGATGTTTGTGAGAAGCAGGTCACTATTAATTAAAATAAGAAAAATACATTTTCTTGTGGAACCCTTGTAGTCCAATGCGTGCTGACTTATCGACTTCGTTACGCATGATTCCATTTGCACCACAAAACACCCGAGTCATATTTTCTATCAACCAACAGCTTCGCGTAATTGTTGCGAACGATCAGGCACCCACTAATCTTGCTTTCCGCTGAACAGTAGCAACATTCGTAACGTCTTGCGTCTGTTCCTTGTCTGCCAATACAGAACAGTTAGATTCTTCTAATTACAAGCAGATACCAAAACCTTAAGATACCACTGAGAAATTGAATAGAGTTGAGGTGTTTCTAGCGATTTCGAGGAAACATGGCTAGTAGTTTCCTGAAAGACCGTTGGCTACTGAACTTAATGTTTGCAGCTTTTGACACAAGTTACTGGGAATCTCAACGTTTTTCTTTATATTAGCTTTATTTCTAGTACTGCATTAAAGGTTCCATGTAAGAATATCGAGCATGCACTTCAGACGTTTCCCAGTTATAGAAGTAGTATCTAGTTAACAGCTAATATAGGAAATAGTACGATGGACAATGTGAAGGTGTTAGAGATAAGTGAAATGACGCGAGATTAATTAAAGGATTCATGAGCATACTTGAAGTTATCGATAAATTTCCCATGACACTCAAAAGAGGCAACAAGATGAGAATCACTTCTGTGCCTATAAGTACAATCCCAGAATTGAATAAAATATCTCGCAAAATAAGGAAATTAAAGTATCAGAGCTGTAATACAAAATCACAAGCAAATCTTTACTACTTTTCTTAACACGAGGCTCTAGGAGCGTGAGTTCTTAATTGTAAGCGATATATAACAGTTTTCTGTTAAGTAGCATCATTAAAAGACAAATACTTACCGAATAAACCTGCAAACAACACAGTTATGCAGCACTAATACGTTATACAAGCTCACCAAGTGACATAACAAGTCAACAATGAAGAGTTAGTTTTGCTACGTTGCTTCAACCGAATGTTGCATTGTGTCTCGTTTATCGTCGGCAGTATTACCTATTGATTGTTGCTGTTCATGCGGAAGCTGCTTCGTCCGAGATTTTACAGATACGAAAGCCTTATCCTTCTATTAGTACAGTTCTGTCCTTCATTTAACAACGTCAATGCGTGAGCTCACCTCAGCCAAAATATACTAGATTTCTCCGTCGCAAGACAAATAAGCAATTTTCTCCCAATTTGCTGTTAAGAGCTCGGCAAGAATCAGTGGGGAACGTTTACTTTGATACGTAGCTACCAGAGATAGCAGCTACGTGTAACAGATTATTTAACATTAAACTTATATTCTGTAGATCATTAGATTTTCACTCTATGAATGATGGGACCTAGATAAACTGAAAGAACCAGAGGTTTAGAGAGCTTCAGGGAGAGCTTTAGGGAACGATTGACAAGAATGGGGGAAAGAAATACAATAGAAAAAGAATGGGTAGCTTTGAGAGATGAAATACTGACGGTAGCAGAGGATCAAGTGGGTAAAAAGACGAGGACTAATAGAAATCCTTGGGTAACAGACGAGATATTGAATATTGAATTTGGGATTGGACTTATTATATTCTTCTTGAAGTCTGAGGGGATTTCGCCTGTCTCATACATCTTGCTCACCAGATGGTAGAGTTTTGTCAGGACTGGCTCTCCCAAAGCTGTCAGTCGTTCTAATCGAATGTTGTCTACTCCTGGGGCCTTCTTTCGACTCAGGTATTTCAGTGCTCTGTCAAACTCTGCACGCAGTATCATATTTCCCATTTCATCTTCATCTATATCCTCTTCCATTTCCATAATATTGTATAGACCCTCTATATGCCCCCTCCCACCCTTCTGTTTTCCTTTCTTTGGTTAGAGCTGGGTTTCCATCTGAGCTCTTGATATTCATGCAAGTGGTTTTCTTTTCTCCAAAGGTCTCTTTAATTTTCCTGTAGGCAGTATCTATCTTACCCCTAGTGAGATAAGCCTCAAAACTCTTACATTTGTCCTCTAGCCATCCCTGCTTGGCCATTTTGCACTTCCTGTCGATCTCATTTTTGAAACGTTTGTATTCCTTTTTGCCTGCTTCATTTACTGAATTTTTGTATTTTCTCCTTTCATCAGTTAAATCTCTTCTGTCGCACAAGGATTCCTACTAGCCCTCGTCTTTTTACTTACTTGACCCTCTGTTGCCTTCACTATTTCATCCCTCAATGCTACCCATTCTTCTTCTACTGTATTTCTTTCCCCATTCCTGTTAATTGTTCCCTTATGTTCTCCCTGAAACTCTATACAACCTCTGGTTCTTTCAGTTATAGTTATTCCAATCCCAAAGAAAGCAGGTGTTGACATATATGAAAATTACCGAACTATCAGTTTAATAAGTCACGGCTGCAAAATACTAACACGAATTCTTTACAGACGAATGGAAAAACTGGTAGAAGCAGACCTCGGGGAAGATCAGTTTGGATTCCGTAGAAATGTTGGAACAGGTGAGGCAATACTGATCCTACGACTTATCTTAGAAAGTAGATTAAGAAAAGCCCAACCTACGTTTCTAGCATTTGTATACTTAGAGAAAGCTTTTGACAATGTTGACTGGAATGCTCTCTTTCAAATCCTGAAGATGTCAGAGGTAAAATACAGGGAGCGAAAGGCTATTTACAATTTGTACAGAAACCAGATGGCAGTTATAAGAGTTGAGGGACGTGAAATGGAAGCAGTGGTTGGGAAGGGTGTGAGACAGGGTTGTAGCCTATCCCCGATGTTATTCGACATGTATATTGAGCAAGCAGTAAAGGAAATAAAAGAAAATTTTGTAGTAGGAATTAAAATCCATGGAGAAGAAATAAAAACTTTGAGGTTCTCCGATGACATTATAATTGTGTCAGAGACGGCAGAGGACCTGGAAGAGCAGCTGAACGGATTGGACAGTGTCTTGAAAGGAGGATATAAGATGAATATCAACAAAAGCAAAACGAGGATAATGGGATGTAGTCAAATAAAGTCGGGTGATCGTGCGGGAATTAGATTACATAATGAGACGCTTAAAGTAGTAAATGTGTTTTGCTATTTGGGAGGCAAAATAACTGATGATGGTCGAAATAGAGAGGATAAAAAATGTAGACTGGCAATGGCAAAGAAAACGTTTCTGAAGAGGAGAAACTTGTTAACATAGAGTATAGATTTAAGTGTCAGGAAGTCGTTTCTGAAAGTATTTGTATGGAGTGTAGCCATGTATGGAAGTGAAACGTGGACGATAAATAGTTTAGACAAGAAGAGAATAGAAGCTTTCGAAATGTGGTGCTACAGTAGATTGCTGAAGATCGGATGGGTAGATCACGTAACTAATGAGGAGGTATTGAATAGAATTGGACAGAAGAGAAAGTTTTGGCACAGCTTGACTAGGAGAAGGGATCGGTTGATAGGGCATATTCTGAGGCATCAAGGGATCACCAATTTAGTATTGGAGGGCAGCGTGGAAGGTAAAAATCGTAGAGGGAGACCAAGATATGAATACACTAAACAGATTCAGAAGGATGTAGGTTTCAGTAGGTACTGGGAGATGAAACAGCTTGCACAGGATAGAGTAGCATCAAACCTGTCTCAGGACTGAAGACCACAACAACAACAACAACAAATCACAGCTGTAAGAGCTCTTACAAACGTAAAATTTTATCATATAAGCACAACAGTCTTAGAAATAACTTCGTTCAAATAAGAGCTGAAATCAGCATACATCACACCGATTGCTTCACGAAATTATGCAGATGTGAAGATTTACGACTTATAAATGAATTTGACTCATTTCAGTGTTGTAGCAGCAACTAGCCTGATACTCAAGAACAAACTAGCTGAAATATACAAATAGAGGCACCACAAAGGAATTATCCGAATGGGATTATTAGAATGGGACATAAATATGTAGATGTGATGTAGGTCTACAGGGAAACATATGACTACAATTCCAGGAGAATTGGATGATTTATTTACGAGAAAGAGCTTCAGTAACTGAGTAAGTCAATAACGATTTGGTCCACCTCAGACTTATGCAAGCAGTTAATCGGCCTGCACTGACTGATAGTGTTGTTGGATGTTCTTCTGAAGAATACTGTCCAAACCTCTGTCCAACTGGTAAGTTAGGCCACCAAAATACCGAGCTGGTAGGACCCTGCCCATAATGCTCCAAACGTTCTAAATTTGGGAGAGATCTGGTGACCTCGCTGGCCAAGGTAAGGTATTGTAAGCACAAAGTCAAACAGTAGAAATTCTCGACGTGTCTGAGCGGGCATTATCTTGCTGAAATGTAAGCCCAGGATGGCTTCCCAAACAGAATTGGTCGTCGACTATTGTCGACGTACCGTTGTGCTGTAAGTGTTGTGTGTGACTTCATACACAACGGTATGGAATAATTAGTGAAAAAGTAACACAGCAAACAGAAGGTTCACTTAACCTGTATTTCTCCAGCCATACAAAGATTCGTCACAAATAATGCAGCAAGAATTAGTGTCCAGCTATCAAAATGTTAACATGGATGAGGCTTGCCGTTCTAGGCACGGACAATGATGTCGTGTCGATGAGGCTCCAGGGTCAAGTGGGTTGAGTGGCTGCTGCCAGCCGCCCTGTACTACAGCGCGATAGAGGGCACTTGTAGTCCGGAGCTGCTGGAGGTGTGGCTCAGCGGGCGTGGACCATTGGGTCTGATAGATCCCATGCTAATGCTGTCGGCGTCAGCTGGAACTTTGATAATCTGTTATCAACTGTAAAACATCATTGACCAATGGGGTAGGATGGAATCGTGATACCACAGTAATGGTGCTGTCGATTATAATCAAAGGGGTCCTGCTATAGGCAGAAATTGTACCCCAGAACATCACTCCTGGATGTCAGGATGTATGATGGGAGACAGGTTGATATCCACCACTGTCTGTAGAGTCTCCAGAGACGTCTTTAAACTGGATTCTAATTGAATGGGGTAAAATGGTATTACGTGATAAGTCCCGCTTCAAACTTCTTCAATGAAGACTTGACTGGAGACGCCCCAGGGGGCAGTTAGGTACCAACCTGACTGTCGTCCGCGATACCGACCACACAACAAGATTCATGATCTGGGGTGATATTCATTTTTATAGCAGGGCCTCTTTGGTTGTCATCTGCGATACCTTACAGCACAGCGCCACGTCGACTATATTCTACGACCCATTGCGTTACCGTTAATTCATGTGTTCCTAGACTTACATTTCAGGAAGGTAATGACCGCGAGAGTTTCTACTGCTTGTCGTCGTGCTGGCCAAATCCCACTTCATCCAGAAACGTCGCCGGATCTGTCCCCAGCCGTTAACGTCTGGAGCATTATGAGCGAGGTCCTCCGACCAGATCGAGATTTAATCGATCTAACGCGCCAATTGAACAGAACTTCGCACGAAATCCCTCAGGAGAACATCCAACGACTCTATTAATTACAAGCCGCAGAACTGCTTGCCTAAGGGACAGAGGTGGAAAAACGCGTTGTTGAACATGCTAAATTTGTGAATCCTTTTCTCTTGCATAAATCATCCAAATTTTTCTGAAACTGCAATCTTTTTTGTGTGTACATATACGTCACATCTTGGGATTTCCGTACCATTCGGTTGATTCGTACGTGGCTCGTCATTTTCCTTTCTCTTAAATGTGGCTCCTACCAGTAACTGAAATGAAACGTCTTACTAGTATTCCATGAGACACTTTATTCAGTATCAACACAAGGTAAATTATTTTATAAATGATGAGTAGCTATAATTCTTCACAAAAAATTAGGAAACGTATGGTCACACTGAAGGCAGGAAAAATGTTCTGAGCTGAACGCAGGAAAACTAAGAATTAAGTCTCCATAGTCAAATTTGTTAGCAAGACCGGCAGAAAAATGTGAAAATGTGAGGAGAATATTTGAAATGAGAAGGAAGAGAAAAAGAAATGCTGTGATACATGGCGAGCCTCCAAATGCTTGTTAATGTGACTCGAGGAAATACTGATTTACAGTATGTGATCAAAAGTATCATGACACACCCAAAAACATACGTTTTTCCTATTAGATGCATTTTGCTGCCTGCTACTGCCAGGTACTCCATACAAGCGACGTCAGCAGTCATTAGACATCGTTAGACAACAGAACGGCGCGGGCCGCGGAAATCACGGACTTCGAACGTGTTCAGATGATTGGGTGTCACTTGTGTCATACGTCTGTACGCGAGATCTCCACACTTTCAAACATCCCTAGGTCCACTGCTTCCGATGTGATAGTGAAGTGGAAGCGTGAAGGGACACGTACAGCACAAAAGCGTACAGGCCGGCCTCGTCTGTTAACTGACGGAGACCGCCGACGTTTATAGAGGATCGTAATGTGTAATAGGCAGACATCTATCCAGACCATCACACAGGAATTCCAAACTGCATCAGGATCTACTACAAGTACTATGACAATTAGGTGGGAGGTGAGAAAACTTGCATTTTATGCACATTACGGCGGTAAATACCTAACCATCCCTCGCATGGTGTAAACTTTGGACGATTGAACAGTGGAAAAACGTTTGTGGAGTGACGAATCACAATGTGGCGATCCGATGGCAGGGTGTGGGTATGGCGAATGCCCGGTGAACGTTATCTGCCAGCGTGTGTAGTGCCAACAGTAAAATTCGGAGGCGGTGGTGTTATGGCGTGGTCGTGCTTTTCATGGAGGGGGCTTGCACCCCTTGTTATGCATGGCAATATCACAGTGGTTACACGACAACAACATCCCTGTAATGGATTCTCCTGTACTGAGTCCTGACCTGAATCCTATAGAACACCTTTGGGATGTCTTGGAACGCCGGCTTCGTACCAGGCCTCACCGACCGACATTGATACCTCTCCTCAGTGAGCACTCCATGAAGAATGGGCTGTAATTCCACAAGAAACCTTCCAGAACCTGATTGAACATACGCCTGCGATAGTGGAAGCAGTCATCAGGACTAAAAGTGGCCAACACCATATTGAATTCCAGCATTACCGATGGAGGGCGCCACGAACCTGTAAGGCATTTTCAGTCTGGTGTTCCGATACTTTTGATCTCGTAGTGCACATTAGCTACTCCAATGTTTATGTGGCAAGTAATGCAGTGACGTGTAACTTGAAACATGATATCTGTAACAGGACGTACAAATTTGAAAGATCAGGAGAATAGAAATTACAGCCCACGTTCCATAATGCAGACTATACGGCACAGACAGGAAGAACTTAATCGGTCAGAAGCAAAGAACACGAAGACGCTTTCAAACTGAGTAATTAGCACAAGTCATTTATAGCGAAACATGTGTGCGTAATAGGCCACCTCTTAAACAGTATAGAAGACGATATGAAAATCCTCCACATGAAAAAGAGAAACAAATTTTGGCTCTCTGCAAGAACTAGAAATTGACGTCCAAGAGGAAAGCCACGTGGTGTAGCCGAGTGGTCTGAGGCGTCTTGTCACGGTCCACAAGGCTCCCGCCGTAGGAGGTTCGAGTCATTCCTCGGGCATGGGTGTGTGTGTTGTCCTTGGCGTAAGTTAGTTTAAGTTAGACTAAATAGTGCCTAAGCTTAGCGACCGATGACCTCAGCAGTTTGGTGCCGTGAGACCTTACCACAAATTTCCAAATCTCCAAGAGGGAAAATCAATAGAGTTCTTAATGCGGCAGTGAACGTTAAATGAATTATATTTTTGACACATTTTGGTACTTATTTTGACGTTGATTTATAGTTATAAGTATTTAGTATTCCATTAAAGTAACAGCTAAGTATTGGTCAAACTACATCTTTGGCCAGCTTTGCATGTACGAAGGTAAGTCAATTATTATCCGAAATTAAGTTTTATTTTTGTTTATTTTAGTAGTACTGTCGTTTTATGTTGATGACACATGCTTTGTATATTTGTTGTTATATCTCTGCAATTTTCAAACTGCTAGGTTAGTTTCGTTATCGCTGCCGTGCTGTTAATCATGACTGCTCTACTGTCTATTTGCACCAAAGAAGAGTGATCAGTGATGGAATTTCATCGCAGACTTTCGGTACAGTACAGGAACAGTGTTTTGCCACAACAGAGTGTCTACGAATTGATTGAAAAATTCCTAAGTGGTCACACAAGTGTTACGCACGATGAAGGAGCCTCACGATCGTTTACCGCCACAAATAAAGAAACTACTGGGCATTCACCTGAAATGATTCTCTTAGACAGACGATTAACTATTGACGAAGTGGCACATCGTCTGCCAATTAGTCACGGTTTTGCCTACGAAAGCATCCACAACAGATTTGGGTTTCATAAAGTTTGTGCAAGACGGGTCGCAAAACAACTCACACAGTTGCATAAACAAACGCGCTTGGACACCTACAAAAAACATTTGGATCGTTATGGTACCAAAGGGGACTACTTCTTACACTGTATGACTACTGGTGACGAAACATGGATCCATTATTACGAGCCGGGGAGTAAACGACAGAGTATGGAATGGAAACATCGAAATTCGCTGTGCAAGAAAAAGTTCAAGACACAATCGTCCACAGGAAAACTGATGCTTACGGTTTCTTTGGACACACAAGGTCCAGTACTGGAGCATTATGGGGAAAGAGGCACAATAATGAACAGTGTACGTTACAGTGAGATGCTTACTGCCAGGCTAAGGCTTGCAATTCCAAGCAAACGCCGAGGATTGCTGTCGAATGGTGTTGTGTTGTTGCACGACAATGCCCGTCCGCATGCTATAACGTCCCAGAAAGTCAAATATGACGTACTGGATCATTCTCCATATAGTTCTGATCTTGCCCCTTCTGACTATCACTTGTTGGGTCCACTCAAACAGTCATTAAAGGCCGTAGATTTGCCTCGCACGAAGCGGTGAAAGAAGCGGTGCATTCTTGACTCGCAGCTCAACCGAGGGCGTTCTTTTATGAGGGCATCAGGAAGCTTGTACAACGATGGACCAAGTGCGTTGAAACGCAAGGAGATTATGTCGAAAAATAATGTTCTTGTATATTTCCGAATTCGATTGCAGTAAAATGTTATGACTAATTTGCGGATAATAATTGACTTACCATCGTACAATTGTATCTCGGTGATAGCTGCCAGTGCGAAGTCCGGATATGTTATAAGAATCGTCAAGCCTACACTCTCGGTATCCACAGCCGAAGAGCAGGGTACGGCCAGCCGAGCGGTTGCGGTGTGAAGTGGACGATTTTAGGCAAGATCAGGAACAATGGTCCGTAAAGTTATTATGTTATTTAATGAATACCACAAACTGTTTGTCAACAACGTTAAGATTAGACTGTTGCCTTAGGCAAAGCGTATATCAATTGTATGAAGAACTATTAAAGTGGCCGAATAAAAATAAAATCGATCCGATACTGAAATTTTGGTGGTAATAAAACTGTTATGTACGGGACCCACCGCCATAGTTCGCTATTGCGCTCTTACAGTGACCGACTCGGAGGTAAACCGGTTCGAACCTTGGTGGTGGAAAATTTGCACTTCCAGTATTTGACTGGAAGGGAAAGAGTGGTGCAGTCGTAATGTTCTAGATCAACCGCCTTCGCGTCAATGTCCTGCATTAAACTCCAAAACACTTCCGTGTCTCATAATGTGAGGTCATGTGACATTGTCGTTGGTGGTGCGTCCGTCAGTTGCGGACGTTAATCACAGCGACTCGTCCAGTGCTATTCGAGAGGCGTAGTCTATGGGCCGCCGCAGGCCACCTCCCCTTTCCTCTCATCCATAACAACACAAACCTGACACCTGGCTTTACAAGCACTCATCATAGCCATCCACACGACGCAGATATCCACTTCGCACTCCATGAGAGATCGTAAGAAGACAATGACAAAACCATTTCCACTAGGACACTGCCTAGAACAGCATGCAGGAGTGCAACATGTATTCACTTGCGCTCATTCTCTGACTACGATATTACTTTTAGTTTGAGATGAGGAGAGTTATATTGTCCTCACCACTGTCTTAAATTCAAACTATTTTAAATAAACTGTCTTGACAACAAATTTACTACAGCCTTAGAACATTGTGTTATACTGTCAGTTAACTCTATCGGGTAATGACAACAATTCCGCTATAACACGCGTTATTCTTGGAACGTTGTGTTATGGGAATACTCTCAGTGAACTTTAAAATTTCCAATATTTGAATGACTAACTGGAAGAAATAGGGTAGTAGATGTTTGAGATTAGTTCAAATGGTTCAAATGGCTCTGAGCACTATGGGACTTACCATCTGAGGTCATCAGTCCCCTAGAACTTAGAACTACTTAAGCCTAACTAACCTAAAGACATCACACACATCCATGCCCGAGGCAGGATTCGAACCTGCGACCGTAGCAGTCGCGCGGTTTCAGACTGTAGCGGCTAGAGCCGCTCGGCCACCACGGCCGGCGTTGGAGATTAGTATGTCAACCAATTTTACCATGCAGAATTTACTAGCTCAAACTAAAGCAGTTTGGAATTAAATGTTGACGGCTTTCTAAGAAAACTGCCAGCAAGAAAATACGGATTATTGGACACGGACATCGTTTACGACGGCGGCCGTGGCACAAACACTGAACGCGGTTACTGATAACGGGAGCGCAGGCAGGCTCATGACGCTGCGTGGTCGTGCGATAACCAACAGTAGTTGCCGCAAAGATCTTGCACCATCGCAGTGTCAGCGCCTGGATTCTGAATGCAGCTAGCAAAATGTCTCACTGGACTCGAGTGTTTGTGTGTTCATTGCTTTTTCTAGCAACGTCGGCAGCCATCGCCATGTCGTTACCATTGAGCATTCGGAATCCGATCTCGTCATTTCATACCAGTAGGAGAGACAGTCAGCTAGCGGACCCGGCTTTTGAAGAAATTAATGAAAGAGGGGTAATCCGTGCTAACACAGAACTGTATTTATATACTGCATTGTAAGATATACCCGTGAAGTAAAAGGAGAACTAAAAGGGAAACTTTTAATCAACCTCCTAATGAGATTTCGACTCCTGTTTTACAGCCCACTATCTGTGAGAGAATGTTAATTACGTATGTATGTATTAAACTGGGGACTTAGAAACGACGGAGAGGCTTCGTCCACGCCGTAGCCTTCAACAGGCTACAGCAGTCCACTCAGCCCACCGTCGCCCCACACCGAACCCAGGGTTATTGTGCTGTTCGGCCCCAGTGGACCTCCTTCCCCCCCCCCCCCCCCCCCCCACCATGAACGTCTCATTTCAGACGAGTGTAACCCCGATGTTTGCATGGTAGAGTAATTATGGTGTACGCATACGTAGAGACAGTGTTTGCGCAGCAATCGCCGAAATAGTGTATCTGAGGCGGAATAAGGAGAACCAGCCCGCATTCGCCGAGGCAGATGGAACACCGCCTTAGAAACTATCCACAGGCTGGCCGGCATACCGGACCTCGAAACTAATCCGCCGGGCGGATTCGAGCCGGTGACCGGCACGCCTTCCCGCTAGGGAAGCAGTGAGTTAGACAGCACGGTTAGCCGGTCGGCCATGTTAATTAAGTTACTCGAGCAAACAAATTTTGCCAACATAATAGTTAATGAAAAATATAAACTATAAATGTGATCAAATATTTATGATGTTGGAATTAATCTCGGATATCAGGAAGACAGACTATGCGACCTCATAATTTTGTATAAAACATTACCTCTAACACTACATTATCTTTTACAAAAGAAAATTTCAGTTGAAATGCACCATTTTCATTATTTCATTTCTCTAACTTTGGATCTTGCTTCCTCCACACTGGAGGTCTCAGTTTCTCTACTACTTTGCTTTGTCTTCGAAGTCATTCATGAAAAGGTTAGCTGCCATGGGTGACAGAAGGCTATCCGTAGCAACACCATCAGTTTGTTCAAAACACTGATTAATGAATGAAAATTAATTGGAGGTAAATACATGTTCGAAAAGATGTAGGACGTCCCTTCCAGCTCAGTTACTATGAGTTACAGTGAATCCAGCAGACACACTCATAAGAACAAATGGACCATAACCAAACTCAAAGTGCGCAAGAAACGCACATAGTGTCACACGTGGAATGGTAAGCATTCATTGATATAGGAGGAACGACTATTTGAATCAAAATACCTTGTAAAAATTGACCCCTAAGTGAAAACGTTAAGACATCAGAGCGCTTGCTCATTTTCGCTGTTCTAAAACACGTCGATTAGAGCTCGTGCTTACAGCTCTTAGGGTACGTATTACAGAGCCCAAGTTTATTGGACCATATTATCTTGTTTCGGCCCCTACTACACTCTCCCAAAATATGGAAAGCAAAGAGATATGTTTCATAGTATCGAAGTTGAAGAAGTGTTCATAGCTTTTAAGGTATGCATTTTAGACCTCGCGTCTACTATACTTAAAAGTCACGGAAGGATCGAAGTAAAAGAATTGATAAATGTGAAGATGAATAATTTCTGAGTCGAATTTTTTCCGACAGATGAAGTATTATACTGAAAAGACACTACTGTATGTCAGGCAAATGATAAATCTGCAAGTTTAAATCAGTTGCTTTTCAAATCAATTTAACCGTCATATGAAATATAAATTTCACTAATATCTCCACATTTCTTTTTTAAGCACAGATGTATTATGCAGTGTCATTTTCCAACATTTTTCGGAAATTTAGAGGTTTAATATCATCAGGTAGTGGGAGTAAGAAGTGAATGTTCGTGTCATTCACAGAAATTTCTCTGGGTTCTTTTAATAGAGTACGCAACGCTCGTTAACATAAAAATTCCATTACCCATCAGAAGAGGGAATGTAGAATTTCATATTTGATTGCGACGTTTGTGAGAAATACCAGACCACTATGAACAAAAATAGTCAATTCGTTTTGATGTATAGTTGGACTCAAAATTACCCGATATCGTGTGCTAAGAGCACAGTTTATTTGATAATGTTTGTATAACTTACAAGAAGCCAATTTCATTTCATATGTTATAGTGAAAATATATCTTTCATTATTTTTATTTAACACTGATTTACAGAATATTCCCTGGCAAAGACAACTCAAACTTAACCTATTCATTCGTTACCTACAATACACAAGCCCAATGCAATGTGACAGCTATACATTGACAACATGACTCGCAATAATTAACACAAAAGAATGGCCATATATTGCAAGAAATCCTAACAATAATACAAATCCAATAAAATTTAAATTGAAGAAATCTGAAACGACCTTCGACCCTGTTAATTGCCTAAACTCATATGAATCACGATTCACAGCAGTTCAAACCACCTTCTTTTTTATAAATCACTTACCTCACAGAACATCTTCATAACACGAAATACAGAAATTACAGCAAATAGCAACTACAGCCAGCTAAATAAAAAGATTCTAACTACTGTAGACTCTAAGTACTAGGAGGCATATCGTTAGCGAAAGAAGGATTTTGTTGAAGAAGAAACAATGTATTTAGAAAATTTTCTCTTATTCATGTGACATCCAGTTCAAAAAATTATATAGTTTTGATTAATTACATTGTCTTAACGTTACCAACCAACATTTTCTTGCGTGTTTTCTCATAAACATATCATTTCGTCTCGCTTTATAGTGCATGTCCTACCAACGCAGAGTCTCCACTAAGAATATCTTGTCCATACGCTCCCCTATCCACTCGCTAACTTCTAGTCCGTACAACCACAGAATCTCTCCCCGATGGCGCAGAGCACTCTCAGCGATATTAACACAGTCTATAACGGGGCCAACATGCAAACAGACTACTTACAATTGTTTTAGTTTCATTTGTATAGCTATGCGCCCCGTTTCATCTACAGCGACATGGATTTTCGATGACGTCAGCTTGAAGTCACAGTTACCACACATACTTGTCATTAAGAGTACAATTCTGTTCCGTAATGACTATATTAATTACGCTATGGTCAGCAGGTGTGGAGATGTGAAACGAAGCATAAACTAGCAAGCGAATGCCGTTATTCCTCGTTGACGCCTAAGGGGTGCAATATCAACATGCGAGTGAATTGGAAGCGAGCAAAATATTTGGTATTTGGGAAGTGGATTTGGCGTACCGTAACATTGCATCACGTGCAGGCTGCTACGAAGAGCAGAAGAGACAAAAGAGTGTCCTACACAGCGACGAGTGGGTACTAGACCATACAATATTACCAAAGCTCAGGATGACAACTGCCTTGTTCTGGTAGGCCGAACCGACAGAGCAGCTTCGTCTACAGCAAGGATCTCCAAACTACTTCTCGAGGGCCGGATTTGGCCCGCGAAGTCTGTTCATCCAGCCCGCGGGCTGTACTTCAGTTTGCTCGATAAAACGTATTTAACACGAGGCGTTTCTGCCTCACTGCTGGTGTTCGCAGGACACGGGCAGCCGTTAAGCCGCATGACATTGGAGCTAAGGTAGCAGAGTCCCTGTGCGGCGAAGCACTCTGACTCCCTTCGAAATTTTTCGAACAACAACGAGCCAATCTGTCAGGAGAATTTTCCCCCATACTTCAGCAAGTCAAGGCCTCTGTCTCTAAATTTTTCCCGTCACTAACATTCGACATATGGACCGGGAAATTGTTGTACTTAAATACCTACGGACGTGTTGTCTGGTCATGTCAGACTCTACCAAACCCTGTTTTTTCCCCTATTAAATTCATTCGTCAACCTGATTTCAATCCTCGAAAGTTCCCGGCTTTTCTTGCCACAACTGATTCTGAAGTCTGTGACGTACCTTATCACACAGCAAAGAGATGACTCAGTTGTGTTACAGTCCCGTTTCGATTTTACAAGCTCCGAAAACGCTCTGAAAATGAGAGCTGATCGATAGCTGTCAGATTCCGTCTTCTACTCAAAGTCATAAATTTTGATCGGCACCACGTCCCGTATGAATGAAACTTCAGGGAAAATGATAACCTCGTGTTGTTCATAGTATCACCAAATGATTTCGGAGAAAGCTGTAATTGTTTGAAGCAGAAGGGGAAGGAGAAAAAGTTCCCCATTTTCATTTCAAAGGGTTTCCTGCTACAATCACCAGAGATGTCATCCTTGATTTTGCGTAAACAGCTATTCGTGATTTCAAGGAGCATGTTTTTCGAGAGATTTTCATATCTTAACAACACTGAGAGTGATGTTCTTCTTTTGTAGAATCTGTTTGATTGACAGTTTATCTACAGTCGGAGCTGATAGATTGGCACAAAAAAAGGTCTTGTAGAAATATATGCATAGACAAGGAAAACTTGTTGAATTCTACCGATTATCTGATGTTACGGTTCCGAAGCTGAAGGAATCTGCGGCACGAATTACATCAGTGTTTTGAACAACGTATGTCTATGAAAAACCATTTCTAGAAATGAGGTATTAGAAATCAGCATATCGAACGAGACTGACAAACGTACATTGGAAACCATTTACCTCGATTGGATGCAGCAATACCAAACCAAGCGATATCTAGAAAGCCAAACGTCAGTTTGCCGCTTGGTTTGTGAGATTCGGCTATGTCCACGCTGGATCTTGTGTACCTACCTTTTTTTCTAACATCAGTTTCTTTGATGACATTTTTTAGTAAATAAATGAATGTGTTGGTTGTCTTTGTTTTTAAGCATTACATGTCATTCACCCATGATTAACACGACGTCAGATTTTGGCCTTTTCTCCCACAGCTTTCGTTCGGGCATTTAAGTATAGCACAGAACCGTGATACGGTACATGCTTGTCATTTTGTTAATTATCCAGTGCGCTGCGAAAAGTGTTGAATCACTGTAACGGGATCGGTGATCTCTGAGCCCAAAACTCTACACTGTGTTCTGAGTGCCGGAATGGGGACACGCATATCGTTGTACCGGCTTCGTTTGACCAGAAACGACCAACGCCTCACACAGCAATGCCACGTAAACCCCACCACTGGCGTGTTACGTAGCAGAGTGTAGTTTTCCGGATGACCCCCACTTTAATATGTCTGATAGCAACGTCTGTTTACGTTAGACGCTACCGTCTCGAAAACAATCAGGCGAACTGAAACTTTTCAAAGAGTAGTAGTGCATTAACTGACCAATTTAGACACTATATCTCCATATCAGTGCTGCACTGGCTAATGCAAGCTGTCCACGGTGAAAATGTAGATCCGCTCGACATCACTACTAAATTAGTTATTGTAGTCTATGCATGATGTAGGTCGTGAAATGCTCTTTATTTATGATCTAGCATAACTACTGGTCCGTTTTAGAATTGTCAAAACCTTCATCAGCTAAATCAGGACCCCTCACAAAATATGAAAACATTATTATGATGTGTAATTAGCGCTACAGGACATAGTGTCCCCGATCATTTTTCACCGAACCATAACTTTTTATTCACAGGAGAATAACATACTTCAAGCTCTTATTTGAGAACTTACAACTGACGAAAAGAACTGCCTACCTATCATGCCTGACAAACAAGGTAATGCATCGCCTAACTGCCCACAATAGCACTAAGCCACGTTTTTGATGATAGGAATCGATGGAGGCATTGCACAAATAAACAGATAATAGTGACAGACATATCAGCAGTGCTCCATGGCGCTTCGATTTTCAGACACTTATTTCCAGTGTCCCTCCAACTAGTCTAGTTCCACTAAAACGATGCGTTTTGCCAAGTTCTGTGGAAGGGACCGGAGCACATGCGTCTATCGGAACGTACCTACCCGGTACTGTAGATTACTTGCGTTGTACGTGAAGCAACCTGTATATCTTTCTGATTTTTGTTACTGATCAGTTTGGGTTCTCTTGCTGAGGTTTAATTTTATTTAACACTCAAGTACTACCTAAATATGATTTTACATTAATCCTTCCCTAAGGATTCAAAATCAAAGCATTTTATTTTTCGCAATACATTTGAACTGATTACAACCTCCTCAGTAGTGAGCTTATATTTTGTGAATGATATCTGTATATTGGTGTTCAACGCAGTGTTTTTGGGCAAAATAAGGTTGACTTCTGAATTTTAAAATGATTGGTCTGATTAGCAAGAGTTTCAGGTGTACAAAGTGAATATTATTTATGTTAGAAAATAAATGAAATAAATATAAAACTCTCAAAACAGAATATAAAACACCTAAAAATTATGAAAGCAACATCACTTGAATGTAAAAATATAAAAGTTCGGCAGATGTAGTCACAGTGTTACATCAAAAACAATATATGGTTATACTGTTATGGCGAAATAAACACTTACTCGATATTCTAGGGTATATAAGCATATTAAAGCAAAAACTAAACAGATTCTAGTCCGAAGTTACTAAAAACAAGCACAAAATTATCATTATTTTTCGAAGATTTGCTGCCACTACGATAAACAGATTTTTTAAGCATATGCTGCAAGCTAACGGGAACATGAAGAGAGAAAAAGAAATGATACGGTGAAAATACGTGGTTTCAGGTATGTGTTACTATTAGGTACAGCGAGTTTGGTTTATTCCCTGAGCTATTCGTCTTTTGCCGACCACCGTCTGACATCCAAAGCTGTTCAAGATATTAACATTTTGCACACTGAGAAGAAAGGCGGTAGAGTAGATGTCCTGAAAGAATTAGAAATTTTTAAACGGCTTTCTCGTAATGACGGTCATATTCTTAATAAGCAGCAACAGCTACGTAATAAAAGTTTCTTGAATGGTATAAGGCCGTTACCTGATATTTGATTTCGAGTTCCTTCTGGCAGTTATCGAAGTATTTTTTTTTATTTTAGTGGACACATAATTTTCTGTTTTTTGACGTTGATATTAACTGCGTTTCATGTTATACCATTCTTTTCTGCTCTCTGAGTTATTCAGCTCCATTTGTATTTCTAAAATGGAGTTTTCGGCCTTTAAATTGTATTTATAAGCTCTTATGTAGATAATCTGTTACCGTTTTGCTGCTGCCTGATAAAATTATTGCCTTTTACTTCATGTTGGAAATAATGTCGATCGTAACATATATCTGACTACATTTTGAGTGTTGAGTAGTCTGTTTGTATTTGTGCCTAATAGATGTCACTCTTGGTGTATTGTTCCAACTGCTCGCAATTGCTAACACGGGAACCTGAGTCTTATGCTGTAGTAGGTGGACGTATTTGAGTGAGTTAGTACTATTTTTTACGTAATACTAGCCAGTGTTTACATTTAAAAAAGAATTTATTTCTTTAATTTTGTAATTATGTTACAGGCCAGTTTTAGAGTATTATTTCTGATGAAGGTTCTCATAGCAGTGCCGAAACATAAATGAAATGACTCCTTTTTGCGACCGAAGGCTGCTATTGCTGATAGTTTTACTTTGTAAACGTTTTCTGACCACTCAGCCATGTTGAAAACCTAAGATTCCTGCGTGTCAAGGCATCCAAGGCTGCCTCTGAATATAAGGATTTAAAGAAAAAACTGCTAAATACAGGTGTGGCCATCCAGTTTAATAACCTATCTGCAAATAGAAGGCTAGCCCCTAATTATGTGAAAGCCTATATTTATTTCGCAAATTGTAAGAAAAATCCCAAGTTTTTTAGACCTGTAGTTTAAGATCTCATTTCTAATCATGTTAAAAGGCTACATGCTAACAAAGAAGTTCTCAGTGAAGAGGTATATTATGTATATTTAGATCTTAAACAAATCGTCCGTAATATCTATAATTTTAACATGATCGATTCCTGGATGCAGATTAGCGAACGTTTAGAAATTTGTAACCAAGTCATATTACGTAGGCACGAAAAGAATCTCAGTAAACTTTATTTCTGTTTCCTGCTGAAAAATTTTATCAAATTACTTTTAAGAAAAGCTATCATGTATTTTATAAACGAACTTTAGATGAGACTAACATTGATTTTACGCAAAATGAAATTGCCTTACTTGACAAAGGCCTAAAATACAATGTCATGCAATGACAGACAAAAGTGCAATAGAAAAGTCGCTTGTCGACCTAAAAATTGGTCTTCATTGTATAAAATGGATAATTCATGTTCGACTAGAATTGCATTAAACGCAGCCAACATTCTTAGTAAGAACATGGCCTATTTTAAAAATATTGCGCATAACGATAGGTAGTTAGTTAAACCTATTAATAATAAAGTTAAACAAGCTTATGCTTTAATAGCTAAGTCCGACAGAATGTTGCCTTTTGGTTATGGCCTACAATTGTGAATACATCTCTAAAAATCTTAGATTTTCTTATGAAAAATAATATTTTAAAACTGCATGAAGGTCTGACACTTGAATAACAAAAAGAAGTCAGATCAGCTATCAGTGACGCAATTATTTTTTTTTTTTACTCGAACCTTTTCATAAGGAAATGTTTAACAACATGAACCCTCAGCCTACCAAACTTGGTCCTCAATACACAGTTCACGAGCTCAACCATCCGATACACACGATTTATATAGTATGCACAGCTCGTACCATGATTTAGCCAAATTTCTGCATAAAACTCACAAGAAAACTTTGGTTTAGCAGAACAATTATTTCATCCCCAATAATCACGCCTTAGTTTGTAAAACGAAAAATGCAGAATGCAGCCCAGATCCCAAGTTGTTTTCACTAGGTATCAAAAATCTTTATGCAAACGTTCCCGTTCAAGAAACACTTAGAAAGGTGGAAAAAAACTGACACCATTTCAGAGAAGAACTTTGAGATGAAGAAGTCACTGACTTTAAGAATCTAATCGTAGGCGTAGTCAAATACCACTACTTTGAATTTAATGGATAATTGCGACAACAACCCGATGGTCTCGCTATGGCAAAGCCTTGCTGACATTTTCATTAACTCTCTGCAAGAGAGGTTCCTCTGCTGTTTCTCAGCTACAGCGTTGGGCATCCTCTCCTATTTCAGATACGTCGATGATATTTTAGTCATCTACAAAGGACCTGTTTAGGGTATTGACCGTATTTTCAATCTCTTTAATGAACCTTACGAGAAAATATCCTTCATCAGTAAACACGAAATGAGACCCGCCATCTCAACCTTCTTAACTTGACGCTAACAGCAGAAGAAAATAAAATCTCTTTTATTGTTTTTCGCAAAGAAACATATACCGATCAGACCGTACCTGCTTCTTCCGTGCATCCACAATATCATAAGAACACTTCCTCACACTTTGCTATTCACAGAGCTACTTCTATTCCACTCTCGATTGAAAAATTTAAGAAAGAAACTCATTTGACCAAAATTATAGCAATTAATAATGAATAAGACTGTGCCATATTTGAAGATATCCTTAAAAAGGAAATTTTAAAAGAGTTACTACACTCGGCACCTCTATTACCGAATTCCACCAAAAGAAGTTCTTTTCTATTCCTTTCTCGGAGCCCATCTCCTATCACATTCAAAGATTTTTTTTAATAAATGCAGCGGTAATGTCGCCTTTTCAAAAAATAATAGTTCGAAAAAAATGGTATCCACAATTTAAAATCGACCTGTTCCACATTAAAAAACTCTGGTGTATATAAGATTTGTAGCGACACTTGCTCTTCTTACTACGTAGGACAAACAAGACGTGCCTTTACAGTCAGATATAAAGAATATCTTCTAAAAAGATTCTGGCACGCAGAATTCGTCTTTTGCTGACCACTTTCTGATTACAGGTAACGCACTCAAAGTTGTTCACGATATCAAAATTTTGCACACTGAGAAGAAAGGCGTTAAATTAGATGTTCTCGAAGAATTAGAAATTTTTTAACATTTTTCTCGTAATGATGGTCTCATTCTTAATGAGCAGCTACAATTACGTAATAAAAGTGTGGGGCACTGCCCACTCATCGCTTATAGGGTACCTAGAGATACTGCTTTCTCGGATAGTTATAGAACAATTCAAGCAAATCACATTAATAGTTTTTATTTCAATAAAGCAAATTGATAATACCTAACTTTGTATTCATAAGAACCTGTTGCAAGCGATGCGTGACATGCAAACAGTCAGTCCTTCGCTCCATACAGTGCCCATTTATGGAATTGATATGGATCACTAATAACAGATCTGAGAGTGCCGGTCTACTACTGTGCCGTCTAGCACTATGCCGGGTCTAGTAACCGTGCGGACGAGGCTGGCTGGAGCAGCGCTTATATTCTCTTCTTATAGAGGCTGCTCGTGTCGTGGTGACGTCCTAATCAGCGGGCTATTGGCTGATGTCGTCTCACAGCCTTCTCTTCCGTTATGTTATTCGTCCTCGTACCGGCGGTTGTCGTTAGGCCGGAACACTAATCTTCAGATAGTTCACACTCATGAAACTTCCTGGCAGATTAAAACTGTGTGCCGGACCGAGACTCGAACTCGGGACCTTTGCCTTTCGCGGGCAAGTGCTCTACCAACTGCAGGGTTCGCAGGAGCGCTTCTGTAAAGTTTGGAAGGTAGGAGACGAGATACTGGGCAAAGTGAAGCTGTGAGGACGGGGCGTGAGTCGTGCTTGGGTAGCTCACCTCGTAGAGCGCTTGCCTCGGTCCGGCAACCACTGTTTTAATCTGCCAGAAAGTTTCATGTCAGCGCGCACTCGGGTGCAGAGTGAAAATCTCATTTCAGTTCACACTGAGTTTGTAGAGTTCATTAAATAAAATACAAACGTTTCGAACCATTGTTTACTATCTTACGTTAAGTCATCGGCACCACAGCCGCCCGGCTGGCCGTTTCCTGCTCTTTGGATGTGCGTATCGAGAGTGTAGGGAGTGCGACCACGGCGGTGGAGGCAAGTGTTAGGCGCATCGTGGATCCGGAAGTAGTGGGTGCAGGGGTCGTCGAGCTACTGGACGTACGCCGCCATCCGGAACTCGCTCTGGCGGAAAACGACCAGAATGGTATGCGTCTACATCTTGATGCCATGAGCCGATGAAGAAGGCGGCGACTACTGCGGCGTGGGCGGGTCCACCTCCATCGGCAGGATGAGAGAAGGCGGAGGAGGCAGAGGCTCCGTCTCCATGGGGTCGGCCCGCATTGTCCTGATGACACTCTCTGGCGGCTGCTGTGCACGAACTGTTGTCGGGATCCATGAATCTGGGGGAAGATTCACTGAAAGATCGTAGTGCACATGACACAGGTGAAGTTGATTTTGATGGCTGTGCTGCGAGCCATCTGGACCTGCAATATGATGCATGCACGCGCCAAATCGACGGATGATCTCGCCCCGTGCCTACCGTCTCTACCCGCTAAGAACCCCATAAAAGACAGTATCATGCGGCGAGGAGCGATACTTGCGGCCTTCCTTCGGCGCCGGAGGCTGAGGAGGGTGGAGCAGGTGGAGCAGTGTCCGACGGCGGCGGCAATTTCGGCGATGAAACTTCTAGTGGGTGCGATCGATACGCGGCGAGAAACAATTCCAATGCTTGATCCCTGGTGTGTGTCGAGCGAAGTTTGGCCATCTGCTGCTTCAATGTGCTGAGAAAACGTTCCGCTTCCCCGTTTGTCCATGGATGGAACGGTGCACTAGTTAGATGCAGTATGCCGTTGCGTTCGGAAAATGTTTCAAATTCATTTGACGTGGACAGAAGACCGTTACCAAGACTCGAACTCGGGACCTTTGCCTTTCGCGGACGTAATGCAAAGGTCCCGAGTTCGAGTCTCGGTCCGGCACACAGTTTTAATCTGCCAGGAAGTTTCATATCAGCGCACACTCCACTGCAGAGTGAAAATCTCATTCTAGAAGACCGTTGTTTGACGCTATTACTTCAGTTAAATCTTCAAGCCAAAAATACAGCTCTACACCTCAATTGTGCTACGTGACGTTTTCGAGTTCATTGGCACAGCAAAAGGAAACTTGCTATACGAATCTACCACAATCAACCAACGAGAATTCCACAAAGGTCCCGTGCACCCGTTGCCATGGCGATTACGGCTTAGGCCAAGCAAGCAGAGAATTTTTGTGGCGAGGCGGACTGATTTTCCACACATGCGTGGTAGTATGACGTCATATGTTCTATTTGGATAACCATACTCTGCCAAATATAGTATCGACGTGCTAACTGTTTCTTACGAACAATCCCCCAGTGTCCTTGGTGAAGTAACTGCTACACTACTTTTTGCAAAGCTTTAGGGATCAACACATGTGACTGTCCACTGTCATTCTGAACAACAATCACACCCTTTTGCACAGCGAGGATATAACTACGGACAAAGTATCGGCACACTACAGGGTTCTGTATGCTACGAAAGGAACGAGGCCAAGATGTGCGAATGTATGTTTGCAAAACGTTCAAATCTGCATCAGCTTCCGTGACCTGTGGAAGATCCTTATAGTTCAGCGGAAAAGAGTGAAGCAATTTAGAATGTCAAGATGCAGTAGAAGTGTCAAATTAGGTGTCAGGGCCAATTGGAAGACGTGAAAGCGCGTCCGCATTTCTATGTTGAGCCGTCGGACGATACACAATCTCGTACTAGTATTGAGACGAGAACAAAATCCATCTCTGTAATTTTTGGGCAGTTCGTACAGGAACCAGTTTCATCGGATGAAACAAGGACTGTAAATGCTTGTGATCGTTACTAAGTATAACTTTCTGCCATATAAATAGTTGCGGAATTTGGTGACGCCATGTACAATTGTTAAATTGATTAATAGTTATACCGAGCTTTGGACAACACTTTTGATGCGAAAGCAATAGGCCTGTCTTTATCACCAATTATGTGCGAAAGCACTGCACCGAAGAGGGAGCGTCAGCATGCAATACAACTGGTTTGTCAGGATCAAAATGAACTAAGCGTCAATCACTGAGCAATGAATTTTTAAATTTCTGAAAAACTACTTGGCACTCATCTGTCCAAACAAAGAGACGTTATTGCGACCCAAGCGCTGTAATGTCGCCGCTATTTGTTCTTCATTCGATATGAACTGAATATAGTACTTCATTTTCCGTAAGGGTGACTGCGATTCTGTGACATAGTGAGGAAATGACAAATCTCGTATGGCTAACAAATGCGACTGAAGAGTATGTATCTTGACTGTTTATGACATGAACAAGATACTGAAACTCAGGTTTTTAAAAAATCACACTTATCCAGTCTACACTTTAGTCCTGTATCAGACAACACACGAAACAAAGCACATAAATTTGCAGTATGTTCTTCAGATGTACGACCTGATACTACAATATTGTAAAAATAGTTCGAACAGTTTGGCACTTGTGCAGTTAGCTAGTCCAACTACCGTTGGACAATGGCGGATACGGAAGCACTGCCAAAAGGCAAACGCAAATATTTAAACAAACTCAAAATAGTAGTTACTACACACACTTTTTTAGATTCTTCATCGAGTTGTAGTTGAAGACTGATTTTGAAAAGTATCGTCCAGCGCCTAATCTGTCCATGAGATCCCGTGGGAGTGGCAGTTAGGTCTAAATGACAGTTTGTGGGTTGACTGTAGACTTAAAGTCGACACAGAGGCGAGTGCGACCTGAAGGTTTGGGGGGCAAAACCAGGGGACTTGCTCATTGAATAGCTGAAATGGGCACAATAACACCAGTACCTTGCAATTCTTGAAGTTCAGCAGCGAAGTCGTCCTGTAATACAATGGGAACAATTTTGGCCCGGCAAAATTTCGACTGAGTCTTGTCTTTCAGCGTAATATGTGCAACAAAGTTGTTTGCCTTTCCTAAACTGTCAGAGAAGAGTTCCGGAAATTCTTTTAGCAAGCTAGCTACACTGTCTTTTGCATGCAATGCAGACACTGACAACACATTGTCCTGAATGTTAAAGCCAAGCAAATCCAAAGAATCAAGACCAAATATATTCTCACACTCGTGTGACTGTAGCACTGTAAAAGTCACTGTTCGCAAATGTGGACAATACATGGCAGCATTGCAGGCTGAGTACATGCTCTGAGAAAGGGAAGGTCTTGTCCATTATAACCCATAAGCTGTGTGCTAGTTTTAGACAGGTGTGGGGAGCCTAATAGTATATATATGTGACGACTTTGCAATGCTACAGAGACACCTGTATCCAACTGAAATTTCACATGTTTGCCACAAATAAGTAGGAAATTCGGAAATTTGTGGTAAGGTCTTACGGGACCAAATTGCTGAGGTCTTCGATCACGAGGCTTACACACTACTTAATCTAATTTATACTAACTTACGCTAAGGATGACACACACACCCATGCCCGATGCAGGACTCGAACCTTCGACGGGGGGAGCCGCGCGGACCGTGACAAGACCCCTAGACCACGCGGCTACCCTGCACGGCAAAAAACAACTAAATGAACACAAGTTTATTTGATTGGTGTATCACTGAAGAAACTGCACGCTTGCTGAGTTATGCCCGTTGCAAACTTGAAATGTACTATATTAATGACATGGGCCTTGTGACTAGGTTTCTGTGAGTGGGCCGAATTCTTATGTTTGTTCCATTGCAAACATACGGATTGCACGTGTCCTTTCCTACCACAAGCGTAGCACTGAGCTTGTCTGGAGGGCCAGTCTTGGCATTTGTGCTATGAAAAACACCGAGGTCATGACTTAATTCTGTTCACCTGTATAGCCGCCTGTTTAGTGAAATGTTTACGTGGCGTGGACAAGTGTTTACTCGGCGTAGCGAGCTACTGCCGCCGCTGCCGCCGATCGAAAACAAGGGACGCAACCCAATAAATAGCTAGCTACTCAAATGCATGAGCCGATAAAGCACCGGAATCGTACTGATCTAGTATTTGCAGAACCTGCTGAAATGATGGATCGGACTGTTGCAAAATCTGTTCTGTGAGTTTGACAACAGGTACATTGTACACGATCGCCTCAAGCAACGTAACATCTGAATATAAAGCGCAGCAAGCACGTTTAAATTTACATTTCCTTGTCATACCGTGCAAATCTATTACTCACTGGCGATAACTTTGTTCTGGCCGTTTCTTTTTTTTCTTTTTTTTTCTTTTTTTTTTGCATTTAAGGAATTTATACCTAGCTGGTGTCAGGAACAAGTTTGTTGATTAGACGGAACATTGCCCTTCCCACCGTTGATAATACATAGGGAAGTTTCACAGTTCCTGGTACATTGTGAGCTAGTATGTGTGCTTTTAACTGGTGCAACCACTCGAGCCACTTCTCTTCTTGTTCACGGAAGTGTCGAAAAGGCGGTATAGCAGTAGGTATTGCAGTAGGTGATTCTTTTCTGTCGGGCATGCAGTATTGGCCAGAGCTGCTGCACCGTGATGAGTAGTGCAGAAATCTGCTGCATCTGGAGCAAAACATCTGCATTAGCTGTGTGGCATCTAACGCTTGCAGCTGTGGCGCCTGAACAGGGGGCGGGATCGGCGGGGTGGACATTTTGTAAGAGACAAATGCGACAAACAGACAACGCAAGCAAGCAAAATAAGGACAAAAGCAAATAAAATTTTTACAATGCCTATCTGAAAACGCTGAGTAGCTAAACGATAAGAAATTGTTAGAGCACATTAATGCCCCTGGAAAGTAATGACAAAAGAGAATGAAGGCACCAGCAAAGAAAAATTGCGTAACCGTCAGGCGTGCGGTTCGTTTGTAAGTTCACGTCGCCAGTGTAGGGACCTGCCCACCCGTCGCTTATAGGGTGACTAAAAATTGCTGCTTCCTTGGACGTCTATACAACAGTGCAAGCAAATCACATTAATAGTTTTTATTTCAATCAAGCAGATGGGCAACATTAAACTTCGTATTTACAAGGACGTATCGCAAGCGATGGGTGACATGCACACAGTCAGTCCCTTGCTGTGTACAATGTCCATGTATGCAGTTGATACGGATCACTAATAACTGTTCTTGTAGAAGCCGCTCCTGTCGTGGTGACGTTCTAGTCAGCGGCTGACGTCGTCTCACAGCCTTCTCTGCTCTTGCGGTCTTCGTCTTCATGATGGCACTTGTGGTTAGCCGGAAAAAAAAGCTACTTCAACGATATAAAGCCGTTACTTGATATAAAATTTCGTGTTCCCTCGTGTAGGCACCGAAATATTTTTTCTATTTAAGTCGACTCATCCTTTTTGTTTTTTAAAAGTTTATATTAACTACATTTCGTATCGCATCATTCTTTTCTGCTCGCTGAGTTATTCAGCTCTCTTTGCCTTTCTAAAATGGGGTTTCAGCCTTTAAACTGTATTTATAATATTTTACGTATACAGACTGTTACTGTGTTGCTGCAGCCAGAGAAAATTATTGCCTTTTACTTCACGTAAAAAATAATGTTGATCATAACATTTATCTGTCTACATTTTGAATGTTAAGTAACCTGTTTGTATTTGCGGCTACTAGATGGCATTCTTGGTGTAATGTTCACCTGCCCGCAATTGCTAAAGCGTGCGCCTCAGTCTGATTGATGCTTCCGTAGCTCAACATTTGTGAACAGCCCATAGTGGCTTGCCTTCTACGTTTTCTATTTAAAAAAAATTGTGACTAAAGCTTTATCGCTTGATATTTATTTTATACGTGACCTGTTAGTACTATTACTTTTCTTTTCATTCTGCTAGTTACTTCTTCTACTTATAAAACAAAATTTTCATAAACTTTGCAATTATACTATAGGCTAGTTTAAATGTTTTATTTCTGATAAAGACACTCTTAGAAATGGCCGAAACTTAAGTCAAAAAGACTTCGTTTTTGCGACCGAGGGCTGTTACTGCTTTAATTTTACGTAGTATCGGTCGCTGGACGCTTCTGAGCAGCCAATAGTGACTTGCCTTTTATGTATTCTATTTTATACATTTTGTGACTAAAGCCTTATCGCTTGATTTTTAGTTTTTAAGACGTCACATGTAAGTGCTGTTTCTTCTTTATGTACTACTAGCCACGACGTAAATTTAAAAAAAATTTGTTTCCGTAATTTTGTAATTATGTTATAGACTAATTTCAGAGTTTTATTTCTGATGAAGTCACTCATAGCAGTTCCGCAACCTAGTCAAATTACTCCTTTTCTTGCGAATGAGGGCTGCTATTGCCGTTAGTTTTACTTTGTAAACGGTCGCTTCAAAACTTTAAAGATGCTTTTTCTTTCTTTATTGTCCTTATTTCGCACGTTTTGAACCTACACTGCAGAGCCAAAGATATTGATACACGCACTTAATATCATGTAGGAACCCACGAGCTCGTTGAAGTGCCGCAACAGGACGTGACATGGACTCCAATAACGTGTGACATAGTGCTGCAGGGAATTGACACCGTAAATCCTACAGCGCTCTCCATAAATCCTTAAGATTATGACTGGGTGGAGATCCCTTCAGAATAGCACTTCACAAGACATCCCAGATATACTGAATAATGTTCATATCTGGGGAATTTGGTGGCTAGCGGAAGTGTTTAAACACAGAAGAGTGTTCCTGAGCCACTCTGCAGCGTGGACATGTGGGCTGACGCGTTGTCTTGCTGGAATGGCCCAAGTCCGGCGGAACGCACAATGGACTTGAATGGATGCAGGTGATCAGACAGGATGCTTATGTACGTGTCACCCATCAGACTCTACCTGGACGTATCAGGGACTCATATCACTCTAGCTTAACACGCCCCACACCAATACAGAGCCTCCACTAGCTTGAACAGTCCCCTCCTGACATGCAGGGTCCATGGATTCATGTTGTTGTCTCCATACCCATACTCGTTCATCCACTCGATACAATTCGAAACGAGACTCGTCCGACAGGGGAGCATGTTTCCAGTCATCAACAATCCAGTATTGGTGTTGACAGGTCCAGGCGAGGCGTAAAGCTTTGTGTCGTGCAGTCATCAAGGGTACACGAGTGGGCCTTCGGCTCCGAAAGCTCGTACCGAAGATGTTTCGTTGAATGGTTGGCCAGCTGAAACTTGTTGATGGTCAGGCATTGAAATCTGAAGCAATTTCCGGATGGGTTGCACTTCTGTCACGATGAACGATTCTCTTCAGTCGTCGTAGATCCCGTTCTTGCAGGATCATTTTCTGGCCGCAGCAATGTCGGAGGCTTGATGTTTTACCGGATACCTGATTTCACGGTACACTCGTGAAGTGGTCGAACGGGAATATCCCCACTTCATCGCTACCTCGGAATGTGCTGTGTGCCATCTCTCGATCGCCGAGTATAACACCATGTTAAAGCTCACTTAAATCTTAATAACTTGCCATTCTAGCAGCTGTAACTGATCTAACGTCTGCGCCAGACACTTGTTGTCTAATATATGCGTTGCTGACCGCAGCGCCGCATTCTGCCTCTTTACATATCTCAGTATTTGAATACGCATACCTATACCGCTTCCTTTGGCCCTTCAGTGCATTTTTACTTGATATTAAGTTGTTGCATGTGTTGCTGCCGATTTTGTCTTTACTGTTCCTGTTTCAGTTACAGAAGGCACATTTTGCTGAAGTAATGTTCCTTAGGATAAACAATTGCTGCTGTACCGGTGAGCCCAGAATCCATGGAACCCTGAGATTGTTTCTTGGAGATTACGAGACAAACTTGGGGCCCTCATTCTTGCCTCAGTATGAGGCTTTATAACACCACTGGCTGATTTCTTTAGAGATTTTCGTCGATTTGCGAGGGATTCTTTAAATTCTGAATCAGAACCCAACTCAAGTAACAAAGAGTTGATTCCAAAGGCATTCAGCACAGAATTGGCATGGAGCTCATCTACGATTCTTCCTGGGTAACGAGTAAATACGGCACCACGTATCAAAGCCATCACGCCACAGTTTCTGGTGCTGTTTATCTCTATGTGTTCGGTAATTCTGGCCATTCCACTCTCATCCTTTCGTTCACGCATTGTAGACCTCCTTGGGAGGTCAGTAGGAGAGAAGAGTCATTTCTCCACAGAATGCGGAAATAATGGAGGAATTTCTGGCGTTCTTCGTATCGACGTTCCCATTCCTGTCATACAGTGGTCATTGGAAAACTTAGTGATCCAGTTATTAAATATGTATTTTCTATTAGTGCAAAGAACTGGTTTTGTCAGTTCTGTTGAATAAATCTGAGCAACATGAACTTTGTTGACAATTGAAGCCTCACCTTTAGAAACTTCTGCATTTAACACATAAAATGCCTTAGCAACACGTATCACTATAGTCTTAATCCCACATTTATCAGTTTTCGATGGATGAACATCTTATAGATCCAGGTTCCCTGGAAACCAGATAACTGCTCGTCCACCCAGCACTTTGATGGTACATAGAACTCCTGGCTGGTTTTGATTACGTGATCAAGACTCTTGTCTTATTGTAGCCAGTCGGCGATTCTTTCGACGCTCATCCCTACACTCGCGCAACGAGTTAGCCCAGAATTCAAACGTAGCCTGAGAAATTGAACCATGGGAACAGAGTGCACCTGTGTGTTTATCGAATAGTTCACGAGTGGTTAGAGAATTTGTTTTAAAAACTTCAGGTAGATAGTACAATCCAAAAGTGTCTTCAGCTCCGTAACATTTTTCTGACGCGGCAAATAATTGTCTTGCTGCCCTTCCAGAAACATCTTCTTCATCTCCATTTGTTTGACACAGATAACCGCAATATTTTGAACGCCAGCTGAAAATATCTGCATTTATATGACTGACAATGCCATTTAACACGTCCCATTCCTTGAATTCAGAGTTATTGCTTCTGGCCACATACTTTTCCCAGGGAGATGAAGCACAAAGTTTCTTGCAGGAGAACCTACGTCCTTAAGCTTTTTACCATTTCATTGCCAAAAACTCTCTAAGATGCATTAGTCACTGAAAGGAGATCTTTAGATTCACGACCTGAGTCGTGTTCATCAGGTGGAGGAGAAGTTACACACTTCATGTCATTTACCAGAGGACCACTTTTGTTAGCACATATGTCATCGCTACTTTTCTTTAGGCATATTACCTTCAGTTGTTGCTGATGTACACTTCTCTACATTCCCTGAAGGACTATTTTCCTTACTACCCTTGTTATCACTACTTCCTAATGGTTTGTTGTTTTCAGTTATTGCTTCTGGCGATATTCACTTTTCGAAAATGTAACAATCATATTCAGAATGACAATAATTCATCTTGGCTACCATATCCGAATTAAAAACTTGTTTTTAATTTCGTATGGCGTAATTACTTATATATTTAACAAACATAATATTTAAAAAGGCTTAAAATTACTTACATTCCGTTGGTGACTGCGAAATAAGTCCACTTTGTTATCCCGGGGAACTGCAGTATCCAACACGTTGGATATGACATTTACCGAAGATTATCATTCAGCTAGTGAAGTTAACAACCAAGCAGAAAGGTATGCAGAAGTACTACTCATTGGTTAAAACTTCATTAGATAAACTGGGTACCATACACATCATGGAGTGCTCTGTTATCACAGGTTGATTTAAGACTTAAAGCCTCAGTACTCAGTCTGATATTTCCTGAGGAAATTGTCTAACGATTCAAATTAAGTTCTCAAAAGAATGATGGACTAGCCAGTACTCAAGCGCGTACCATATCGAGTAGTCATAAAATTCTAATACCACCACGAAATAAGCTGTGATCATGAAATTTTGCGATTATGCCAAGCCTCCTCGTCACATTCGACGCTCAACGTGATACGTTTATCCAAAGGAATTAGAAAAGGTCTTGACTGTAAAACTATGCATTTTGACTACTCAAGGAAAATATCAGCATCAAAATGCCATCAAAGTTGATGCCGGAGAAGAGGAACAATTTCATAGATCAAAGAAGTAGACTGTTTGACTACGTGATGTGGAGAATTAACTATTACTTTGTCGTGGAGCGGAAACGCAACCTTGAACACCTTCCCGTCATGCTCCGCCTTGATAACCTATTGTAACATCATCAGACGATACCAATATCATGCTCCAGTGGCTGTTATTTCGAGCATAATCTGTTCGGCTGCTATGGTATACCCAAACAATACACTGAACGTCACGTTGTCCAATGATGTTTGAGTCTTCGCCTGTATCGGCGTTGATGAATCCACCAGCTTCCACTGCCTGCTTTCTCCCTTATATCGGAGTACGGTCTGTGTTGGGTAGGTGGTGGAGAGTCCATATGGAACGTGTGAACAGCAGCAACATTTCCGCTGTTACCTTGGTTCGGTGGGCTGTTTGAACGGTTATAAGAAGTCGCGGAGCAAAGAGGGCAGCAACACTTGTCATACGGAAAAAGTCGCACAATATGTTAAAAACTGATCCATTACTGATTTCGAGTATGACTGCGATCACTTCGACTATGACACATGGATGTCTGGGCAGCACCGCCTTCATTGTCTTCGAATACTGGTTCCCCACAGAGAGATGGTTTGGCACTATGTTTTGCATCATCCACATTTGTTTCACGTCTGCGGCACACATCCACTATGTCATATGGTGGCCCATCGTCGGAATACACTTTCACAATTTATTATTGGCTTTTTCTGTGTCCTTCCACTCGAAATGCAAATAACGAATTACCGAACGATATTCCACAGGTTCAATGGGCTGTGCCGTTTCGTTGGGTCTCCTCTAGCGGGCTACTACTGTACTGTGGCGAGGTGATTCCACTCTGTACCAGGACAGAATAATGTACAGAAGGATGGAAAAGAGAATTTAGGATATGTTTGTGCGACTATCAGTTTGGCTTTAGGAAAGCTTAACGTACCACGGAGACAATTCTGACATTGGGGTTGATAATGGAAGTAAAAACTTAACAAAAATGGAGACACGTTCACAGGATTTATCCACCAGGAAAGAGTCTTACACAATGTGAAATGATGCAATATGTTCGAAATTTTGAGAAAAATAGAGGTAACGTATAGGGAGAGTCGGGTAGTATACGATGTGTACTAGAGTCAAGCGGGAGTAATAAGAGTGGACGACCAAGAACGAAGTGCTCGGATTCAAAATGGTATAAGAAAGAAATGTAGTCTTTTGCCCCTACTGTTCAGTTTGCACATCGGGAAATAAGCAAAGATGGATATAAAAGAAAGGTTCAGGAGTGAAATTAAAACCCAAGGTGAAAGGATATCAATGAAACGATTCGCTGATGCCATTGCTATCCTGAGTAAAAGTGAAGGAAAATTGCAAGATCTATTGAATGAAATGAACACTCTACTGAATACAGATTACAGATTAACAGTAAATCGAACAGAGATGAAGGTAATGACAATTATCAGAAACTTAACATCAGGAGTGGTTATCACGAACAAGATTAAGTCAAAAGATTCTGCAACTAAAGTAGAAAATAACCAATGACGGAAGGAGCAAGGAGGACATAAAAATCAAACTATCACTGGCAAAAAAGGCATTTCTGTCCAAGAGAAATCTCCTAGTATCCAACATAGGCCTTCGTTTGGGGAAGAAATTTCTCAGAATGGACGTTTGGAGCAAAACGTTGTATGGTAATGAGACACGGGCTGCAGTAAAATCCGAACAGAAGAGATGTGGTGTTACAGAATAATGTTGAAAATTAGGTGGACTAATAAGGTGAGTAATGTGGGAGTTCTGCGCAGAATCGGAGAGTGTGGTAAACACTGACATATGTTAAGACATCAGGGAATAGCCCGTGGTAGTAAAGAGAGCTGTAGAGGCTATAAATTGTAGAGGAAGACAGAGATTGGAATACACCCAGAAAATAATTGAGGACATAAGGTTAAAGTACTTCTCTGTGGTGAAGAGGTTGGCACAGGAGAGGGATTCCTGGCGGGCCGTGTCAAACCAGTCAGAAGACTGGCAGAAGGCATGTAAACTACGTGATGGAAAGTATTCCAAAGCCGGGCTGAAAATGATTTACTAGATCGTGGCTCCCTTCATCGGTAATGCTGGAATTCAACATTGTGTTGGCCCACCCCTAGCCTTGACAAAAGCTTTCACTCTCGCAGGTATACGTTAAATCAGGTGCTGGAAGGTTTCTTGGGGAATGGCGGCGCATTCTTCACCGAGTGCTCCTCTCAGGAGGGGTATCGATGTCGGTCGGTGAAGCCTGGCACGAAGTCGGCGTTGCAACCAATCCAGACGTGTTCTACAGGATTCAGGTCATGACTCTGTGCAGGGCAGTCGATTACAGGGATGTTATTGTCGTGTAACCACTCCGCCACTAGCCATGCATTATGAATGGGTGCCGATCGTGTTGAAAGATGCAATCGCCACGCCCGAATTGTTCTTCAACAGTGGGAAGCAAGAAGGTGCTCAAAACATCAATGTAGGGCTGTGTAGTGGTAGTGCCATGCAAAACAACAGGGGGTTCAAGCCACCTCCTTGAAAAGCTCCACCACACCGAAACACCACAGCCTCCGATTTTTACTGTTGGCACTACACTCACTGGCAGATGAGGTTCACCGGGCATTCGCCATATCCACACCCTGCCATCGGATCGCCACATTGTGGACCGTGATTCGACACTCCACACAATGTTCATCCACTGTTCAATCGTCCAATGTTTACGCTCCTTACACCAAGTGAGGCGTCGTTTGGCATTTAACGTCGTGATGTGTGGTTTATGAGCAGCCGCTCGACCACGTAATCCAAGTTTTTTCACCTCCCGTTTAACTGTCATAGCACTTGCACCTGATGTAGTTTGGGATTCCTGTGTGATGGTACGGATAGATGTCTGCCTAATACACATTACGACCCTCTTCAACCGTCGGCGGTCTCTGTCAGTCAACAGATTGGGTCGACCTGTACGCGTTTTTGCTGTGCGTGTCCCTTCACGTTTTCACTTCACTATCACGCTGGAAGCAGTGGATCTAACGATGTTTAGGAGTGTCGAAATATTGCATACAGACGTATGACACAAGTGACACCCAATCAGCTGACCACGTTCCAAGTCCGAGAGTTCTGCGGAGCGCCCTATTCTGCACTCTCACGACACATAGTTGCTACTGATGTCGCTGATAGGGAGTACCTGGCAGTTAGTTGCAACACAATGAACTTAATATGAAAAACGATTATTTTTTGGAGTGACGGGGTACTTTTGATCACGTAATATACCTGCAAACGTAGGAAAAATAAACTAGGCAACAATTTTTCTCTTATTGTAATGGACGACTGCAGTAAATTTTTTCAGTCCCTTGTTTTATAATGAGGTTTAGGCAAGGAACACTGTTTAGTCGAAACCGGCTACGACAGAGTAAAAGCCCAGCCGATTGTGCAATTTTAAAAGCAAATGAAAAGCGATTGAATGTGTGGGAGCATGCTGCCAGATGCGACCCAGTAGTGCACAGAAAGTTGAACATCACATGGCGTGAGGTGAGTGTGACTCTAGCGGCAGACTGGGGCTGAGCCCGCAGTACGAGGCAGTAGAAGGACCTGGAGATGACAGTTTGTGTGTGTGTGTGTGTGTGTGTGTGTGTGTGTGTGTGTGTGTGTGCGCGCGTGCGTGTCATTCGCCTAGCGGCTTCTTCACTACATCATCGCCCAGAGAGACATCATTGGAGAGAACTGACTCGGCGAAGAAACATCAGGAACTGGGTGTAGGACGAAGTGTGACGAGTGCAGCCCAGGAATTTGGTATTGCTCACGGAACTGTTTGACGTGTATGGAGAGCGTTTCAAACAACAGACACACCTGCCTGAAAAGGGGGAAAAGATCGTCCATGCTCAATTACCACGGCATATGACCGCTGCATTGTGCAACAGGCAAAAAGTGATCAACGTCATACAACAGGTGCAATAGTTCTGTAATGCAAGCAACATCAAGCTCCACAGTGCCATGGTGACCGCGTGGGGTAGTCTCTCTAACCGATGACAGGTGCGTTGCGTTCCGTTGACACTCGCACATCAGTGGCATCTTTTCCGATGGCGCCAAGACTAACAGGGACTGGACAACCAGCCGTGGGGTCGCTTGCTCTTATCGATGAGAGCACATTCAGTCTATCATTCTGAACGTACCATTATATGGCGAGAGAAGGGAAAATGTGTCGAACATGATGGTTTTGGTGGTGCAGCTGTCATGATGTGAAGAGATATAACGTTTTATGGACTTACAGACCTCCAAATCTTTGAAAATGGCACACTCACCGTTTAAACGTTATTGTAACATTGTACTCCTTCCACATGTGCATCCTGTCCTAATGTCATTCGTATGCTTGGCAATACGATCTCATCAGACAGAGCAGGTGAAGGAGCTCTTGATGCGAGAGGGTACTCGGTGTGTGGATTAGCAAGGCCATTCCCCTGACCTTAATCCCACAGAACACTTGTGGGATGCGGTGGGGAAACGTATTGTTGCGCGTGCGCATGCACCAACAACCACCAAGCTGTTTTCAACCGCGTGTGAGTTCAGATGGACAGGAAAGAGAAGAACGGGGTAGACCACCGCGTGAACAGTATGAGAAAGAAACCCAAAGGACCAATGAACAAGCAAGCAGGAGGTATGTATCGCATGTCTGTACAGGCGTGGTCGAGTCGTCAGTCGTTGAAGAGGACTGTTATGGCCCAACTGTGGCAATCCGGCGCTCCCGGTGACGTTTGCTGTAGAAATGTTCGTCCTGTTCGTTGCAGGAAGGCACAATTAACAGCAGCGTCTTGGTCTGTGTAAGTGTGTTGCCACTGTTTCCCTAAACGTTTCAAGTCGAGCGCGACTAGCTTGCAGCCTATGGTTCTGCTGAGTCGTCTATTTCCTTGTTTGTTTCGGTTGTTCTCTCGAAACTTCCGGTCTTGTGAGGAGAGCGGGAGGCAATTTGGGTGCGTCCGCGCTGCCGTTGGGCTGCAGCGACTGTGTTGTGGGGCGGCTCCCCGCGAGGTGCAGCGAGTAACGCCGAACGTGGTGAGAGGGGCCGCAGCAGTCGTCTGTGGTGTGTTCAGAGTGGCTTAGTAATAGCGTGGGCCGTTTTGCGATCGCTAGACGCATGTGTACACAGTGCACAAAGTTATGTTACTGAATCTGCTGCCAGCTGATGTCAGCACGTATAACTGCAACGAATCATTGGCATATTTTCTTCTACGGTTGGTGTATTACTGCTCTGGTTCCATTTTGGGTGAGCGTGTCGAAACATAGCTTGTTACTGTTAACATTGTTGCCATACATCCGCTTTGAATACAATGTTTAAAACATTTTGAGAAGTAGCTGCTGGTAAACCTTTCGGGGTGTGAGGTCGTGGTCCAAGAAACTTTTCAGTTCCTGACGTATCGTCCAGGCCTGCGCTGGGCATCCTCAGAGGCGCTCTTCCGCTGACTCAGTCGGCAAGACTCACAAGGGGACCCTCCATACTGTAAATCACGGATTTTGATGCGCTTCAAAAATGTTGTAGAGGCACGTACCCTGAATACCTGGCTATCCGGTTTCTTAGCGACGGGCCTTGGTTTTTTAGAAAATCGATTGTGAAGCTCATTGCGCGCTTTTTATACTTGTAACATTACATATGTTTCCACCAAGTCACCTCAGCGCAGCGGTAGACTTTCACGGCTACCGCGTAGGAGGTACCGTGTTCGAATCCTACTCGTGTACTTTTTCTTTCAAAATTGACCAAATTTTCAATTTCGTTTCAAAGAATGTCAGCAAACAGTGTAAGGTGTGCAAAATTATTAAGATATATTGAGTTACTAATTTTTTCAAATAGTCATTCCGTTTGTGGTTCGCATCATATTCTCCCAATTCATCTTCTTCGTTGAAATCTATCAATTCATCCTCAATAATGATACGTCTTTCGGCCAAGAGATCCTGTATTGCGATACATGTCTCATCGTCGCTTGCAACGGAATTAACAGAGATGACGTTTGTGATTTCGCCTTTTCATTCTTCGTTCAACTCCTCTACTTGTTTATCTTCTTCTGGCCGCACTACTGCAGAGACACTTGGTTCTACCATTTCACAGAATTTTTCTAACACACGGCACTAGAGCAACTGTAGTTAGATGCAAAATTAAAGGAATGCAACTCGCTTCCTCATTGGCCTAAGAGTTGGGGTTCCCGTTACGGCTAACGGTATTCCTGGTAGAGGGGACGATAATGGGCTGAGATCGATTTCAGGTAATACAAGGAGCGACCTGTTGTATGAACATTTGGAACTCCAACTGCGAATCACAAACAGAATGAATATTCGAAAAAATTAATAACTGAATATACCTTTATAATTTCGCACAACTTACACTGTTTGTTGATATTCTTTGAAATAAAATTGAAAAATTCGATCGATTTTAAAAA
Source organism: Schistocerca serialis cubense (assembly GCF_023864345.2). Taxonomy (NCBI): domain Eukaryota; kingdom Metazoa; phylum Arthropoda; class Insecta; order Orthoptera; family Acrididae; genus Schistocerca; species Schistocerca serialis. The sequence continues at coordinate 302,838,607 of NC_064638.1, forward strand.
AAAGGATACACAAGCAGGATTCGAACACGGTACCTCCAGCCACGTAGCCACAAACCTTTACCGTTGCGCTACGCTGACGTGCTCGGATTATATGTAATGATACTGGTACACAAAGCACACAGTGAACTTCAAAATCGATTTTCTCAAAAACCAATGCCCATCGCTAAAAACCCGGATAGCCAGGTACTCAGGATAAGTGCCTCTACAACATATTTGAAGCGCATCAAAATCCGTGATTTACAGTATGGAGGGTCCCCTTGTCAGTGGAGGAGCGCAGTCCTGGACGAAACGCCAGGAACAGAAGAGTTTCTTGGACCACGACCTCACATTCCGAAAGGTTTATCAGAAGCTATGTCATACGGTCGTGAAAGTTATCATTCTACTTTGAAAGTATTTGAACTTATTTAGTCATTTTCTGGTTCTTCCAAATAGTTTCGATATTTCTTACGGATGGTGGTATTGCCAGTCATTTGTAACTGTGTCATATGCCAGACAGTTGTGTCATTATTAGAATAAGCTCTCACGGTTATAGCAAGCTTGTATGTGGTGCTCTGACCTAGGCATGCTAAATTTATTTCGAGTCCGCTATGCGTTCCAAAATTTTTGTCTAAGTGCAGTTATTTTAGAGGAAAACTACAGTAAACTTTTTTACTCCATTGTTTTATCATGAGGTTTAGTATCCTTAAGGGCTGTCAGTCTGCTACAGAATATTTCTTGCATGTTATCATTGTCTGCTGGAATTTAACACAGTGCCGCTTTAAGTTAAAATTGATTATTATTAAGATATTTTTGATACTTTACTGAATGAATATTGTAAGGATTATTGGTCACTTACAGGTTGACCCCGTCCTATCATTTCCTGTTATCTCACACCGACCTAGTGGCAAGCATGTGCGCATTCATTTCCGTCCATGGTAATCGTATACCCTATTGAGAAGCAGGGCCGCTTCTTCTAGCGCCCAGGGGAACATCATAAATCGCAGTGACTTCGGGTGATTATAGTCTTTAAATAAAATTGTCATTTACAGTATGTTCGTCTTATTACCTACTACTATCAGTTACCTTCTGTACTATACTGTAGGAATTCTTTCTATGCATAGTCCAAGTTTCTTTAAGTTCTCTAACAAGGTAGTGACAGATCATGAGAAAGTTCCTTCAGTCACTAAGTTTCACACGCCAGTGTAGTTCAAACCTTTTTTGTGATTAAAGCTGCTCCGTCTACTGCCGTCAAGAGTTCTAAACTTAGTAGAATGGAAGTAATACGTGAGCAGGTCGGCATATACCGAAATGAAGTCATAAATAAGGATAATTATCAATAAATCTAGACGGGGACATTGACAAACATCCTCAAAGATCACAGGACTCATGGAGTTGGTTTATTACTTTTCTAGCTGCAGCCCGCCACGCGTTGCTGCGGCTCAGTCACAGTAAATGGTAAAGAAAGAAAAGAGAAAGCACACTTTCTATTACGTATGGCAACTGAATATACGTCCAAGTTTTCATCTGACCTCAGTCTCTGCTTACATCCTCCTCCGTCTCTCTTAGTACATCTCCATCTCTTTTCCCTTGCTGTCTGTCCATCACTTCCACTTCCCCTCCTTTGTCAAACCCCTTGTTCTTTCTGTGTCCATTTCGTCCCACTGCTCTCTCCAGCTCCTCGCCCCCTTCTCTGACCCTGAAACAGTAAATACAGATTATGGAGTACTACCATAAACATGCATATGCTCAATCTGAATGTAGTGAAAGTCAGTGAAGCCATTGAAAAGAAGATAAGGATTTCTCGTCAGACTGAATACAGGATAATATCAACACTAGCAAAAAAGTGGTGTAACCTTGTTGGGATTCGTCATGAGTAGGAAGGTACGGCAGAGAGTGAGCAGCTGTGAACATTTCAGTGAAAGCGCTGTTCTCATCAGAAACGACGCAAACCAACCAAAATAGCTCAGGTAAACATGACGTTGCAAGCAGAAGACGATGGGACAGGGATAGTATATGAGTACACTGACCGGGTAGTACAATACGTAAGGGCAGGTGAAAATGTAATTGTCATGGGGGAAGGGAATGCGATTGTGGGGGAAGGAGTAAAAGGAAGGGTTATGGGAGAATATGGGCTTGGCAGCAGGAATGAGAGAACTATAGACTGATTTAGTTCTGCAACAAAAGTCAAATACACTACTGGTCATTAAAATTGCTACACCACGAAGATGACGTGTTACAGACGCGAAATTTAACTTTGATAAAGGTCGGATTGTAGCCTACCGCGAATGCGGTTTATCGTATTGCGACATTGCTGCTCGTGTTGGTCGAGATCCAATGACTGTTAGCAGAATGTGAAATCAGTGGGTTGAGGAGGGTAATACGGAACGGCATGCTGGATCCCAACGACCTCGTATCACTAGCAGTCGAGATGACAGGCATCTTATCCGCTTGGCTGTAACGGATCGTGCAGCCACGTCTCGATCCCTGAGTCAACAGATGGGGACGTTTCCAGGACAACAACCATCTGCAGCAACAGTTCGACGACGTTTGTAGTTGCATGGACTGTCAGCTCGGAGACCATGGCTGCAGTTTCCCATGACGCTGCATCACAGACAGGAGCGCCTGCGATGGTGTACTCGAAGACGAACCTGGGTGCACGAATGGCAAAACGTCATTTTTTCGGATGAATCCAGGTTCTGTTTACAGCATCATTATGGTCGCATCCGTGTTTGGCGACATCGCGGTGAACGCACATTGGAAGCGTGTATTCGTCATCGGCATACTGGCGTATCACTCGGCTGATGGTATGGGGTGCCATTGGTTACACATCTCGGTCACCTCTTGTTCGCATTGACGAACAGTGGACGTTACATTTCAGTTGTGTTACGATCCTTGGCTCTACCCTTCATTCGATCCCTGCGAAACCCTACTTTTCAGCAGGACAATGCACGACCGCATGTTGCAGGTCCTGTACGGGCGTTTCTGGATACAGAAAATGTTTGACTACTACCCTGGTCAGTACATTCTCCAGATCTCTCACCAATTGAAAATGTCTGGTTAATGGTGGCCGATCAACTGGCTCGTCACAATACGACAATCACTACTGTTGATGAACTGTGGTATCGTATTGAAGCTGCTTGGGCAACTGTACCTGTACACGCCATCCAAGCTCTGTTTAACTCAATGCCCAGACGTATCAAGGCCGTCATTACGGCCAGAAGTGGTTGTTCTGGGTACAGATTTCTCAGGATCTATGCACCCAAATTGCGTGAAAATGTAATCATGTCAGTTCTACTATAATATATTTGTTCAATGAATACCAGTTTATCATCTGCATTTCTTCTTGGTGTGGCAATTTTAATGGCCAGTAGTGTAGTAAGAGCGAATACTCTGTTCAATAATCACAAAAAGAGGAAGTATACTTTCAAAAGTCCGTGAGATACGGGGAGAATCCAGTTAGATTACATCATGGTCATGTAGACATTCCTAAATCAGATACTGGACTGTGAGGCAAATCCAAGGGCAGATACGAATCCAGATCACAATGTTGTAACGATAAAGAGTAGGATGAAGTTTAAGAGACTTGTAAGGAATAATCAATGCGCAAAGAAGTTGGATCAGAAATACTAAGGAATGAAGAGATACCCTTGAAGTTCTCCGACTCTATAGATTCTGCGATAGTAAACAACTCAGTAGAAAGTTGAAGAGAAATGAACATCCCTAAAAAGAGCAGTCACTGAAGTTAGAAAGAAAAACATAAGTACCACTAACGTAACTGCGATGAAACCAATGGTAACAGATGAAATAATTCAATCGATCGACAACCAAGGAAATACAAAAACGTTCAGGGAAATTCAGGAATACATAAATACAAGTAGATGAGGATTGAAGTAAATCAAAAGTGCAGGAGCTAAGGCAAAATGGCTGCATTAAAAAGACAAGAAAAATCAACAAGGAAGTATTGTCTGAAGGACTGTCTCAGTGTACACAAAAGCGAAAACAACGTTCGGTGACATTAAATGCAAGGGCGCTAACGTTAAGTGTGCACTGGAAATTCCAGTGTTAATTGCAGAGGGGAGAGCGGACAGCTGGAAAGACTAGAGGGAAGGTGCAGACTTGCCTGATAACATGATAGAAGAAGAAAGAGAAATCGAAAGGGAAAGAAGAGGAAGAAAACTATTAGAATCAGAATGTTAACCGCCTTTGAACGACTCAAGAACAAATAAGGTAGAATTTATAAAAGCGTTTGATGAAGTGTCACCCAAAATGACGATTCGCATTGGCGTGCAAAAAGTAGGAGACTGGTGATGTGCAAGTAGGCTGTTTAGGTTTTTATGTTGCTAACGCCACGTAGCGCTCTATATGAAAATCACTGACTATGCTTTGTGAAGTCTGTGGCTGGTTTGATTTGTTGGAATATTTGCTATTGTACTGTTGGGCAGTAGGAGGTGAGCCGCCAGCAGTGGTGGATGTGGGGAGAGAGATGGTAGAATTTTGAGAGCGGACGATCTGGACGTGTCGTGTGTCCATCAGAATGAGTAAATTTTGTAATACTGGATATCATATATATATATATATATATATATATATATATATATATATATATATATACACTCCTGGAAATGGAAAAAAGAACACATTGACACCGGTGTGTCAGACCCACCATACTTGCTCCGGACACTGCGAGAGGGCTGTACAAGCAATGATCACACGCACGGCACAGCGGACACACCAGGAACCGCGGTGTTGGCCGTCGAATGGCGCTAGCTGCGCAGCATTTGTGCACCGCCGCCGTCAGTGTCAGCCAGTTTGCCGTGGCATACGGAGCTCCATCGCAGTCTTTAACACTGGTAGCATGCCGCGACAGCGTGGACGTGAACCGTATGTGCAGTTGACGGACTTTGAGCGAGGGCGTATAGTGGGCATGCGGGAGGCCGGGTGGACGTACCGCCGAATTGCTCAACACGTGGGGCGTGAGGTCTCCACAGTACATCGATGTTGTCGCCAGTGGTCGGCGGAAGGTGCACGTGCCCGTCGACCTGGGACCGGACCACAGCGACGCACGGATGCACGCCAAGACCCTAGGATCCTACGCAGTGCCGTAGGGGACCGCACTGCCACTTCCCAGCAAATTAGGGAAACTGTTGCTCCTGGGGTATCGGCGAGGACCATTCGCAACCGTCTCCATGAAGCTGGGCTACGGTCCCGCACACCGTTAGGCCGTCTTCCGCTCACGCCCCAACATCGTGCAGCCCGCCTCCAGTGGTGTCGCGACAGGCGTGAATGGAGGGACGAATGGAGACGTGTCGTCTTCAGCGATAAGAGTCGCTTCTGCCTTGGTGCCAATGATGGTCGTATGCGTGTTTGGCGCCGTGCAGGTGAGCGCCACAATCAGGACTGCATACGACCGAGGCACACAGGGCCAACACCCGGCATCATGGTGTGGGGAGCGATCTCCTACACTGGCCGTACACCACTGGTGATCGTCGAGGGGACACTGAATAGTGCACGGTACATCCAAACCGTCATCGAACCCATCGTTCTACCATTCCTAGACCGGCAAGGGAACTTGCTGTTCCAACAGGACAATGCACGTCCGCATGTATCCCGTGCCACCCAACGTGCTCTAGAAGGTGTAAGTCAACTACCCTGGCCAGCAAGATCTCCGGATCTGTCCTCCATTGAGCATGTTTGGGACTGGATGAAGCGTCGTCTCACGCGGTCTGCACGTCCAGCACGAACGCTGGTCCAACTGAGGCGCCAGGTGGAAACGGCATGGCAAGCCGTTCCGCAGGACTACATCCAGCATCTCTACGATCGTCTCCATGGGAGAATAGCAGCCTGCATTGCTGCGAAAGGTGGATATACACTGTACTAGTGCCGACATTGTGCATGCTCTGTTGCCTGTGTCTATGTGCCTGTGGTTCTGTCAGTGTGATCATGTGATGTATCTGACCCCAGGAATGTGTCAATAAAGTTTCCCCTTCCTGGGACAATGAATTCACGGTGTTCTTATTTCAATTTCCAGGAGTGTATATGATGACTTTTGAACATTATTAAGGTAAATCCATTGTTTGCTCTCTATCAAAATCGTTCATTTGCTAACTATGCCTATCCGTAGTTAGTGCCTTCAGTAGTTAGAATCTTTTATTTAGCTCGCAGTATTGGCGCTCGCTGTATTGCAGTAGTTCGAGTAACAAAGATTTTTTTGAGGTAAGTGATTCATGAAAGGTATAGGTTATTGTTAGTCAGGGCCATTCTTTTGTAGGACTTATTGAAAGTCAGATTGCGTTGCGCTAAAAATATTGTGTGTCAGTTTAGTGTTGATCAGAATAAGTAAAGAGCGAAATGTCTGAGTACGGTCAGTTTTGCTCAGCTGTTTGAAAATCAAATAACGTAAGGGGTTTATCAGCACAGTAATTCATAGATTTTTCTAATGGCAGGTTTCAGATATACCATCATGCTTTCGGAGAAACATCATTAACGTAATTCCGAAAATATAAAGGGCCGTAAAATACAAAAATTACCACACAATCAGTTTAACATATCATACAACCAATTTGCTGACAAGAATAAGATATATAATAATGGAAAAGAAAACTCAGGAGCAGTTAGATGAGATGAGTTTAACTTTGAAATTCGTGACATTGCACTCGAAAACGAAAGCAAGGCTGATAAGTAATTAAAACAACTTCATAGGAGTTGACGACAAGGAAGAAGCGTTCGACATTGTAAAATGATGCAAAATGTTCGAAACGCTGAGAAAAATTGGTGGGTGAGTATAGGAAAAGATGTGTAATGTACAATATGTGCAGGAACGAAGAGGGAACAATAAGACTGGAAGACCAAGAACGAGATGCTCAGATTGAAGAGGGTATAAAACAAGGTGTAGTCTTTCGCCGCTACTGATCACTGTGTATATCGAAGAAGCCGTGACGGAAATAAAAGAAAGCTTCCCGAGTGGTGTGGTGTCACCGCCAGACACCACACTTGCTAGGTGGTAGCTTTTAAATCGGCCGCGGTCCGTTAGTATACGTCGGACCCGCGTGTCGCCACTATCAGTGATTGCAGACCGAGCGCCGCCACACGGCAGGTCTAGCACTCGCCCCAGTTGTTGTACAGCCGACTTTGCTAGCGATGGTTCACTGACAAATTACCCTCTCATTTGCCGAGACGATAGTTAGCATAGCCTTCAGCTACGTCATTTGCTACGTCCTAGCAAGGCGCCATTACCAGTTACTATTGATGCAGTAAAACATGTACCGTCAAGAGCTATGTTCACCAATTGTGGATTAATGTTAAGTATTCCAGCAGCTACGTACGTTATTGGCTATATTAATTACCTTGTCCTGTTCCAGACCTCACGCCAGCCTGCGTGAGCTTAAACGCGTGCCTTTCGGCTTCCTCATAGTGGCTTGGCTGTCTTGCCAAGCCACAACAAGTGGAATATAAACTCAGAGTGAAAGGATATCTCTAACGACACTGCAATCATGAGTGAAAAAGAAAGAACGTATGGGATGTGTTGAATGTAATGAACAGTCTGATGAGAACAGAATATGTATTGTCAATGGAAGAAAGACGAAAGTAATGAGAAGTAAGGAAAATGAGAATAGTGAGAAACTTAACGTGAAAATTGGGGAACAAGGTAGCCAAATGTTCGAGGCAAGGAGGACGTGAAAAGCAGATTAGCACTAGCAAAAGCGACTTTTCTGGCCGACTGAAGACTGATACTCTCAAATGCAAGCCTTAATTTCAGGAAAAAAATTCTGAGAATGTGCGTCTGAAGCACAGCGTTGTATGGTACTGAAAGATGGACAGTGGGAAAACTGTTATAGAAGAGAGACGCAGCGTTTGAGATGTGATGATACAGCGGAATGTTGAAAGTTAGTGAACAGCTAAGGTAAGGAATGAGGAAGTTCTCCGTAGATTAGGCAAGGAAAGAAATATATGGAAAAAATTGTTGAGGAGGAGGTACAAGACGTTAGAATATCTGTTAAGACAATAAATAACACTGTAGAGGTTAAAAATCTGGAGATCAATGTTAGTCAACCTGATCCCTATCGCTCACTAGTGGGCGTTCCAGTTTTCATGCTGGGCGATGAGCGGAAGGGGCTTTGAGAATATGTTCATTACTTTCCGTAAAATTTTGACACGAAGTATCTGGTAAGAAAGTATTATTCTATGCTCTAACTTGCTATAACTGTGCATCATAAATTTAACGAACTAAAGTTACTTACCTACTTTACCAATCATCATTATTATGAAATCGGTGTGTGGTTAGAAAATTTTACTATTAACGGAGGTGCTGAAGTGGGCGGTAGGTAAAAACGGTTGACTAACCCTGCTGAAGAGAGAGACAAGAGATTCGAATACATCCAACAAATAATTCAGGAGAAAGGCTGAGATGAAGAAGTTGTAATCGTAAGCCGGTAAGCTGTAAAAGCTGTGTGCGAGAAGAAATCAGAATACACAATTCTCCGTATACAATCTGTCTTCAAGAAGGCGCATAATGAGGAAGAATATATATGTAAACAAGAATTGGCCCGAAATCTTATTGCAGACTGGCAAAGACAAAGGAAACAAAACAGATATTATATACTCGGTATTAAAAAATACATAGCCCACTGTATGACAGAATGTTCGTTAGAGTATCGTGTAAATTTTTGGTAATTTAATCAAGGTCTTACCGAAGATTCCAGTGACAAAGTGACTCCCTTACCAATTACATGTTTACTTTTACACTGAAGTGCCAAAGATATTGATATAAGCGTGCGTATTCAAATACAGAGATATATAAACGGGCGGAACTCAGTGCTGCTGTCGCAGCGCCTGTTAAAGACAAGTGTATGGCGCAGTTGTTAGATCGGTTACTGTTGATACAACGATAGGTTATCAAAATCGTTGAAATGGCTCTGAGTACTATGCGACTCAACATCTGAGGTCATCAGTCCCCTAGACTTAGAACTATTTAAACCCAACTAATCTAAGGACATCACCACACCCATGCCCGAGGCAGGATTCGAACCTGCGACCGTAGCACCAGCGCCATTCCGGACTGGAGCGCCTAGAACCGCTCAGCCACCGCGGCCGGCAAGGTTATCAAAATGTAAGTGAGTTTGAGCGTGGTGTTATAGTCGGCGCACGAGCGATGGGGCACAGCATCTCCGAGGTAGCGATGGAGTGGGGATATTCCCGTACGACCATTTCATGAATGTACCGTGAAGATCAAGAATCCGACAAAACAAAAATCTCCGAAACCATGCAAGAACGGGACCCACGACGATTGAAGAGTATCGTTCAACTTGACAGAAATGTAACCCTTCCGCAAACTGCTGCAGATTTCAATGCCCGGCCTTCAACAAGTGTCGGCGTGCGAAATGTTCAACGACACATCATCGATACGAGCTTTCGGAGCCGAAGACCCACTCCTGTACCCTTGATGGCGGCACGACACAAAGCTTTACGCCTCGACTGGGCCTGTTAACACCGATATTGCACTGTTGATGACAGGAAAAATGTTGCCTGGTCGGACGAGTCTCGTTTCAAATTGTATAGAGCTGGTGAACGTGCACAGGTATGGAGACAACCTCAAGAATCCGTGGACCCTGCATGTCAGTAGAGAACTTTTCAAGCTGGTGGAGGCTCTGTAATGGTGTGGGGCGGTTGCAGATGGAGTGATTTGGGGCCCCTGATACGTGTAGATACGACTCTGACTGGCGATGCGTACGTAAGCATCCTGTCTGATTACCTTCATCCATTTATGTCCATTGTGCATTCCGATGGACTTGGGCAATTCCAGTAGGACAATGCGTCCAGAATTGCTTCAGAATGGCTGCAGAAACACTCTTTTGAGTTTAAACACTTCCTCTGACCGCCAAACTCCCCAGACATGAACATTATCGAGCATATCTTGGATGCCTCGTAGTCTTACTCTGCTGGATTCATGGTGTCTGTTCCCTCCAGCACTGCTTCAGACATTAATCGAGTCCATGCCACGTCGTGTTGAGGCACCTCTGCGACTCACGGGGTTCCTACACGATATTAGGTAGTTATACCAGTTTCTTTGTCTCTTCAGTGTTCATTACATGTATTTGCACACCATATGGTGAACCAGTAATTATATAAGATAACGCTCTTACTTTGATGTAATATTGTGCCAAGCAATTTCGGGGATTTAAGGTTTTGCAGGAACAAACGTTTTTATTTATATAGATTAATAACCGGTTCTGACATCTTACTTTGTCCCTCAAATGACTGTACCTTACCCATCAATAACGAAATAGCTCCCGGTAGAGCAATTCGGCGTTATGTCACGAAAGCGCCTGTTACGGATACGGCAGGCTACTCTGGGCCAGCTCGGGGGGCGGCCCTTACGCAATGCCCGGTCCCCTGAGTAGGGCAGGCCGGCGACCCGGCGCACGCCACGGCAGGGCAGCCTGCCTTAGTCCCGGCCCTCCCGGCGCCCATTCAGAGGCGGCGCACCGGCGCCTGCGCGCTTGCGGGACGCGGAAGAAAGGCTCTGCCTGCCGCCACCATTCAGCTCGCGGGCGACGCCAGTAGTCGGCAGTCGGTAGGCCCGCGTCTCCGGACTGCGCTGCGCTCGGTACGCGGTCGCGCGTGCCCAGAATACGTGTGCCATGTCCCTCTTCGGGGATACTACTTGCGTCTGGTCGCTCGCCGACGAGAATGGCAGCGCCACCGAAGCCAGGTAAGCGCGCGTACCTTTCATATTTCACCACCAGTATTCGACGATATACAAGAAATTTGTAGCATTATACTATTCCTTGTGTACAGCTAGTAACCCATTACTCATTGACAAATTTCATACACAACCGCCGAAACCATACGTATCTTCAACGACTACAAAGTAATCTGATGTGATATTCGTAAAGGTGATGTAGTAAAGGTTCCAGTACAACAAGAAGAGTAACCTGTATTCCATCAGCGATACCGCTGCCCCTTCCCTCGCCGACTGCTATTAGCATGCAGCAGCGCTGGTCATTCGCTACTGGAGTACTGGTTGTCCTTGGTGTTTTACTGTGCCTGTTAATACATATCGATAAAACAAATATCGCAACATACAAATTTCGGACAGCTCTATTGAATGGACCACAAAATTTCGCTTTAAAAACTATTTTATTTGCAACAGGAATCTAACCGAGACTTTCCGTCAACGATGGCTGCCGTATGAATGGTATGATCCTCAGTACTTGCAAATTTCCGCGGAAGCACCAGAGGAAATTCGCCTGACGACTCTTAGAAGGGCCACCTAATATGTACGTCTGGAATTATCGTAATATTCACAAAAAATCTGATACACTAATGTACTATTAGTGGAATTAGCGTTTGTTAAAAAAGCACTTAAATCGAAATTTTATCTTTCAGAGAGGAAATTAAAAACATTTGTTATGACAAAAAATTATTTCATGCTGGTGATCAACGTAAACAACCTATTCTAGTTATTTCGCAATTATTTGTGTTATAGTGAACAAAGCAGAAAATGTTCTAAATTTCACTTTAGCTTTGAAGATGTTGTATTGCTTTTTATTGTTATTTCAGTGCTCAGCACTCACTGAAAGATAAAGTGTCGTATTTCATGTATGAACTTGTATGGCAGAAGTTTCGAAATACGCATCCGGCTACTTTGATTAAGCATTTCTTAGTTCTTGTAAATCAACGGAGGGTAACTAAGGGGCAGTACCGAGATCTCGACAAAAATTTTAACATTCATTTTCCTATTTAGATCTACCACAAATTTCATAGGATATAGCAAAACACACTAATGCCAAAATTCAGATTTGCGCTGTCTGACAACTGAGTTTCTCCTTCGTAATCTTTACTCAAGAGAATAACAAAACTGTGACGTCGTTATAGTAGGATTCATTATGCGCCTAATAAATCTTACTGCTATTATTTAACTCCTATTAAACATAAAACTGAGATTAAGTCCATGAAGTTTCAAATCAAAGGCTTCCACAACTACAAGCCAATACACAAAACTACCGAAAATATGAAACCAAAAACATTATATTGTGGCTTGGAACAAAATTCAGTACACGACAGCATTTAAAAACAAAAACCGGCAAGAGTGTATACGTATATCAAGATACCAGGTTTTATCTTTATTTTGTTTTAATACAATTTCGAAACTGTGTAGTAGACACCAGTGGTATACAGTAACTTTTTATATCAGTTTCTATGTATACTGTGGCTATTATCCCTGGAGGACTACTGCTGTGGCTGATTACTTGGTGTCAGACAGGGTTTTCTCTGATCATATCATGACTTTACTGTCGCGTTCATAATACGATCTTTTGACAGTTAGGACCTATTATGGAATGTTGAGAGCCTGTGATGTACAGTGATGAATAGAGCTGAGTATTGACATAGAGTCAATAGCACTTATTACCGGAAGCGATGCGTTCATTTCAATAGATGATGAGGAATCCTTCTTTATTGTGTATAGGTCATAAAATATGTAAATTCACAGGAGATGTTTGTTCATTTTTAGGCAAATACGATTCATATTCAGCTCCTATCTGAGTATGGCAGAGGGTACGATATCGCCCTAAACAATATATTTAATAGCATTTCGGACGGAATATGCCATTTCTAAAATACTGAAGGAAAGACGAAGCAAATAGGCAGAAAAGAGTAACAGCTAGGACTGTGAATGAATATGTGGCTGTCAATAGTTGAAGTGAGCGACTGTGACAAGTAGTTAGGATGCTCATTATCGGGCATGTTACAAGAGACGATCAAGAAGTTTCCTTTCGAGAACGTGGCTGTAGTTTGTATGCAACTTAGAGTGACTACGATGGGACTGGCCCTCGAAGGACTAACACAGGTGCAGATCCATCGGAGAAAGATGAATGTCCGTCGAAAACCGCCGTTGTAAAAGGGCTGCTGCTGCTTCATGATAACGCACGTCGCCGTATCGTAAACGTCAGTAAGGCAGAAGTTACGCCACCACGAGTGGGAGACTCTCGAGCGCCCAACCTATAGCCCTGACCCCTCCACATGCGACTACGACGTCTTCGATCTCTCAACAAAGGCCTTGAAAGGTTGACGATTCCCGAAGTACGAAGATGTACTGCAGGTAGTTACGAACTCCTTCACGCAGCCGCACACGGTGTATTACGAAACGGGTTTCTTCAATCTGGTGCGTCAGTGGGATGCTGGATTGCATACGATTTTGAACTTACGGTCTTCTAACCAAAACTTTTGATCGCTCCTGATATAAACGACCTGTTACCTGAGGGAACTAATAAAACGTAATATACGAGCTCTGTTAGCGTCATTACTTTTTTAAATCAAATGGCACAATAACTCCTGAAAACTATTACAGCTGTAATTGGAAATGAATATCAAGTTCGATATCGGTGATATGTTTTGCTCGATAGTGGTGTTGCCTCTCTTTCCAAATTTTGGTTTGCTTGCGTCTTCAGATACGGTAGGTCTGCGAAAATGTACGTTATGTGACACTAACTAAACGGCACCTTAATTTGTGTAGAAGAGTACTCTCATCATGTGTTGAAAACAATTAAAAATAAGTAAGCTCCTTTATACATGGAACTGTGTGCTGTTCATCTGCTGTGAAGATCGGCTATAACTTGAAATTTGTGTTTGGCTGTTACTTCAAAATTTGTTTCGAACTGATCATTAGGTCGTCTAAAAGCCAACATGATAATATCCTACCACTTACACTAGATTTTGAAGACCGCCTTTATTGAAACAGTTGGTAAAAATTTTGTCCTACTTTGCCTGGAAGTGAAACAGCGTATCGAGAATAGCCTTAGGGGTAAAGAACTTGCGAAAACTAGGAATTTTCTCACACAATAAGGCATTCGAAATGATTGAGCCCGAACCAAGTCAAAGGTTCGGTCATTCACTTCGATGAAATCCATAAGAGTAGCGAGCAGGTACAAATATGAGGGTTGAACATTAAGCGCACTGTCCACTGCGATCGTAGTTGACCCCTGCTGGCATTGCACACACGTCGTGCAGTAAGGAATGTGCTGCAGAGACGAATGGATAATCATTATAGAGGTGATACGGGCAGGTTTGGGGAGACCCGATGACATGAGACATATTTCTATGGGCTGGTGAATGATCGAATGGCATTCATATCCGACAGTCCTCACCTAGAGGAGTTCGACCGCCGAGTTGTAAGTCTTTCCAGTTGACGGCACAGTGAGCGACTTGCGTAATGGTGAAGTCGTGATAAGGACTACTCAACACCCAGCCCCCGAGGGGACAAGATCTTCGACACGGCCAGGAATCGAGCCCCGGGAACGATGGACAGCAATCAGACGCGCAGACGACTCAGCACGGGAGACGGATTTTGGCCCGCTCTCAGGGATCGAGCATCTGGGTGAAGTTGATCTGCTACTCACATGCTATTGTCGTAAGCATTTGTGGAGAATGAGGAGTGTGAGCGCACAAGGAGACGACAAGGTGATGGACGTCAGCATCTCATCATAGAACTAGGGCGCCGGAGAATTGCCCGCTCTATAAGACAGTATTCACGGCCGTCTGCAACTGATTTACAAGAGAGGACAATGCTTGCAGAGTTTCAAATATACTTGTCTTTCTTATTTTGTAATTAGAGGCTTTTATGTTTTTCTTTGAATATAATCAAATATTGTTTGGATATTATCTCATAAAATACTGCTTGGGTTCTAAGCCTAGCACTTCTGTTTGCGACGTAAATTACGGGACAATTCATAACCACATTTACTTTAATTTGTTTCGAACTGATCATAAGGTCGTCTAAAAGCCAACATGATAATATCCTACCACTTACACTAGAATTTGAAGACCGCCTTTATTGAAACAGTTGGTTAAGCGCACTGTCCACTGCGAACGTAGTTGACCCCTGCTGGCATTGCACACATGTCGTGCAGTAAGGAATGTGCTGCAGAGACGAATGGATAATCATTATAGAGCATCTTGTGATTGCTTGGCGTAAATGGTGTCATAAGCAATGGGCAAGATAAAAAACAATCTCGTGAAGATAAGTCTCAGTAACTACGCCTACGTGGGGTACCTATTTTCTACTATACCACTGTAAATAACTACCATTGTAAATATTTCTCACTATAATGGTTTTCCAGTGCATAGTTGCACGTCTTTCCTTTATAACGCGAACTGAAATTACTACGTCTTTGTTGGTTCATAGTCAGGGCAGCTGAAAAATCAATCATTTATTGTACACCTGCTTGTTTAGCGGTAAATAAAATCTCCTCCAGGTGTGCAGGCCTCTGTAAAATACAAATGTTATACTACCTGCGAAAGCAGATGGGCGACCGTAAAGAGAAGTATTAAAATTCAAATTTGCCGCGTAATGGCGACTGTCTTGCAACTCCTGCCATGCTTTGTTGACCCGACTGTCTAGGGTACTACAACTGCTGTAAATGCTTCGCTATTTGACACAGGACGATTAAAACCACGAAATGAAAGCATTACATAACAATTTAGGTTCAAAATGTATTTTACAATTAAAAACACATTATACAGTCATACAAAACTGCAAAATGCGGAGCGATCTTATAACTACGATAGAGTCAGCGAACGAACGCACGAATCAAAATGTCAAGGAGATCAAGGAGAGCAAGGAGGGAGACCTTATCACATCATTGTGATAACGTCTCTCTCCTTGACATTCTCACTCGTACGTTGTTTCTCGGACTTAGTCGTCGTTAGAAGATCGATCTTCGTCTTCCACGTCTGAACTGCAAGAGTCAGAGATATTAACATATTGTTTCGTAGCACATTATATAATGTCTCTTTTGTCAATGGTTTTCTCCGAAGTAACATTTCGTTGAATTAACAATCCTTTATTCCATGCCCTGTGATTTTCTTTTTCACTAGTTCTTTACATTATATAGAGTTTCTTTTATTAAAGTCACTCAGTTCATTAATTCGTAACAAACACAAAAATATTCGTGACAAGTACATATGGGTACCCTATAGAGCCACAAGCGTTTCGTAGCACATTGTTCAGTGCACATTGTTGAACATGGGTTTCCACCGCAGATGACTCCTACGTCATCAAATGTTGATGCAAAGGCATCATGTGTGTCGCCCACGCGAACGTCTGTTTCAAACATGCACCGCGCCAAGAACGCAGGCTGATGGGGGGGGGGGGGGGGGGGAGGGGGAGGGGGACATTCACCGCTCCTTCCATGGGATGTAAAGTAGCAATCGAAGACACCGTGGTAGCTACGGACTAACTGAGAATTTTTGGTGTAAGATCGGCAGCCTGTCTATTTGATGTCTTCTCCGACAGCAGGTTTAATATCCGTGTTACAAGATTAAAGAAGTAACAATGCAGTTGCGGCCAAATAATACATTGTGTTGTTGTGAGTAATGAGTTTATATTACTCTGATATCTCGTTCCCACTTCAGACATTCATTAATGCTGAGAAGCAGAATTTTTATCTTTCACTGGTGTCTCCTTTGTGGTAGAAGTGTTGTTTTATGTGCTATGTCGACAAACATTTGCAGCCGTAGTTTCACCACAGTTATATAAAAACTTGAGAAGTGCCTGCAGTGTAAAATTGCCATCTTTATTAAAGTAATTTCCCCTGATGCACATGTCGGTATTTAGCCCGGGAACGTCTTTAATTAAACTCTGCGCTAGGGCTCGTGAAAACCTGCAGGCCCTACCCGCGAGCACCGCTTGAGCACCACGTCTCGGCACTGGGTTAATGTGTGCTAACACAGCCTTTGTGCGTGTAAAGCTACGCTCAACCTGCGACGACCGCAACCTGGTAAATATTAAGTATCTTACACAACAGTGTTTTTTTTTAACGTCAGTGTTCTGTTCAATTTCGTGGAGCGAGTGGTCGCAGCACCGAGCCCAAATTCCCGACGAGTTGAGTTAAAAAATTAAATATTTGTTGCGTGTGCAATAGTGAGCCATTTACTGAGAGGAATGGTTTACTTTATTTATATATTGTTTACTGTAGAAGAATTTTTCAGTGGCATTCACTATAGCTCCCTGATTCACTGATAGCTACCACTGTCAGTGAGTTGCATTAAAACTGTAGATAATATCACTAATCATGGTTCCCTTCCACCTTTAACCATTGCGCCTAAAAACGCATATGCCATCTAAGATCAGTCTAGTAAATGGTGAGTTTTGTAATGATTCCATCACTGTTGTTGATTACACATGGTTATTTCATTTAATTCCGCGCGACTGGTTGTTCTCGAGTGCTGCAGGTGGCAACATGTAATGTGTCCGATTATTTAGCAGTGGAGATGGTCTAATAATCGCTATGTTATGATGTAAACAAGTCGGACGAAAATATATCATTTTATTATGCGCGTAACATGTAACCTTACATATAACTTTAAAAGCTATCGTCATCGAATTTGCAAGAAAAACGGGGCTTGGCGTTATAGTAGCGAAAATATGACCCATTAGTGTGGTTGCAGTGGGGTGGAAGAATCGCAGCTGTAAAAATTTTAACTCGCTGTTATTGTATTTCGATTTTCTATCGCCACTAAACCTGGAAGCGCCGGAGACATACATTGTATTCAATTTTTACTTCGGATGGCTGGTCCTTTTTGTAAAACTGAATTATTAGAGAGTTGAAGTTCTTAAATATTTGTCTTCGACACAAAATCAAAAAAAATGAAGTGTCATTTATGGAATCTTCCGTCGGTACTTGAAGGAACATAGTCACATTAAAAACTGGAATACACTGTGTTGATATTTCGCAATGATATTCATTCTATGTTTCGTTGTGAACCGATTTACTTCTTTCTAAAACATAGCCAGACAACTCAACATTAAAAAGACAGTCTACACGACTTCAGTGAGATTTCATAACTGTGCAAATATTACGAAAAAAGCTTAAAAATACAAGCATAGTGCAATACATAACCAAAATTAAATTCCATTGTACCTGAAGATTAAAGCTGTAAGAATGTAACGGTCGAAACACTACACAAGTAAGTACTTAAAAGGAGCAGTACGTTATACCGACAAAATAAATGGTGACTGTGAATGTGAACAGGCAAAAAATTGAGCAGAAAGGAGGCATAGGAAGGAAAGGAGTCAGTGGAATGTGGGTACGGAACAGCTACACTATTTACAACAAGCATGTGGTCTTACTGAGGGAAAAGTGACAATTGGATGCAGTATTTTATCAAGGTTAGTAATCGACAGTATTTGATCATTAATGTTGAAGTCAGTACGTTGGAGTTAGTGATCATACGTAGCCACTATGTCGACTCCTGTCAGTTTTTTATCTTCATCTGCTCTGTGGAGAACTTTACATTTCATATCATAATAATATTCATTCAGTTAACGTTCAGCGAAGGTTGAATCTTTCTTTTTCAGTCTCCAACTCCTCTCACGTTCAGTCAGTTGTTATAGCCCTGCCTGATTGACTAACATGTAATATACAGCACAAAATGCAGGAAATCATAAATTTACCACTCTGTCATAATGGTGGAATCTTGTACGTACTGGTTAACAGAAAGCTGGTCTATGTTTCCTAACCATTTTGAAGTCCTACCAGCGTATAGCATGTGTGCATATTTGTTGTCAATGTGCTTAATCAACTTTTGAGGAGAATATAGAAGTGCTGAAGGCCTCTCCCTATTCTTTCTACTAAATCTTTTACGCCTTATGGTAAGATGGTAGCCATTACTCTATGCAATACGTTTCAATGTTTTCAATTCACTTTAAAGATATGGTTTGGTTTCTCATGTAGGTTTAAGGTCGTGAACCGTGGAAGCCTGTATGTTTGTGGGTTACATGGCGCTGGGAATTCGCTAGTATTAGTGTGTTTGTAACAAAAGCAAATGTTTTGCTTGCTGATACCGATGAAAAGAAGTAAGAAGCTGGATGAGTCTCTTCCTAATTCCACTGTTAACTCAATCTTAGTGTGACGTGAACACAATTGTTGAAAAAAAAAGATAGTGTAACCATTTAGTGGTACCTAACCACAAACGCAGTACAGCGTCAACATGTCTGGTCCAGTAACGTATTTTTGAATTAGTCGCTCTGTATCTAATAACGTTAGGACAATTTTGCTCCATGAACGTTTCAGTCAGTAAGGCGCTCAGAGGTGTCCCTAGTGCTACGCATCTCACTAACTGAAAAGAGTTTGTTGAGAGTGGAATTTGCTAGACGTGCCTCAGTTGCTAATATATCCTCTGTCTCCACTGGACTTCTCCTGGTTTCACACTACAATTATGTTAATATTTCCATAGCGTCTGCAACAGGAATACCAAGTCTAGAATTATGAAACCAGAATTTGGTTGCAATAATTACACGCCTGTTGTTTGAAACTGATAAACAATATTTTATTCAAAATAATCTCCATTAATATTTATACATTTCTCCCACCTCTCTGGCAGACTATGAATGCCATGCCAAAAAAACTGATCTTCTTTTAAAACGAACCAGTCAGCGAGCAATTTTCGAACATTTTCATAGAAGTTGAAACATTGTTCATCGAGATCCTGTCCCAGTGATCCAAGTAGGTGATAATCGGACGGAGCCAAGTCTGCAGAATAAGCCGCATGCCCTAGCATTTCCCAACTGAACACCTCGATCGTTTCCCTGACCCGTTTTGCTATGTGTGATGGGGCGTCATCATGCAGCAATATTATTTTGTTTTGCCTTCTTCCATATTCCGTTTCTTTACACTTAATGCTCGATTTAAAACGATCATTATCTGTTGATAGCGGTCAGTGTTAACGCTTTCACTAGATTTTAGCAGCTCGTAATTGGTGACACCCTTCTGATTATACCAAAGACAGAGCATAGCCCTCTTTCCAAAGCGATTTGGTCTTGCAGTGGATGTCGATGGTTTGCCTGGATCCATCCATGATTTACGACTCTTCGGGTTCTTAAAATATTTTCGTTTTTCGTCAGCTGTCACTATTCGACAGAGAATCGTGTTTCTTTTGTATCTGGCGAGCAGCATTTCACACGTGGTCTTTCGATTTGCTTCCATTTTTTTACTTAGTTCATTCGGAACTCGTTTTCCCGCTTTCTGCACCTTTCCAATAACTTTCAACCGTAGTAAATGGTTGAAATGGCTCTGAGCACTATGGGACTTAACTACTGAGGTCATCAGTCCCCTAGAACTTAGAGCTACTCAAACATAACTAACCTAAGGACATCACACACATCCATGCCCGAGGCAGGATTCGAACCTGCGACCGTAGCGGTCGCGCGATTCCAGACTGAAGCGCCTAGAACCGCTCTGCCACCCCGGCCGGCTTCAACCGAAGAGAAAAGACTTTCTGCGTCACATTCAATTGTTCCGCGAGTTCCTGTTAAGTCTGAGTGTCGTCTTCATCCAATAAGGCGTGCTATTCGTTGTCTTCGAACTTTTACGGTGGTTCCCAGCGCCCGTCGTTTCTCATGTCAAAATCACCACATTTGAAATTTTTGAATCGCTCAAAGCACTGTGTTTTCCCAATACCATGTTCGCCGAAAGCTCCGAGGCGCATTCGATGCGATTCTGCTCCAGTTTTCCTCAAATGATAACGGAAAACCAATGCTGTCAGCAAACCGTAGTTCGTAGGCACAAAACTCCATATATTTATGGGTTTTAAACAGATATCGATGTATGGAACTTGGGCTACTGCGTGTTTACATTCGTCGTCAGCCGCTGCAGGAAGCAGATGGCGCTGCAGACGTGGTCTCACGGACTCTACACTGACGGGTAGCACCATCTATAGGGAAATTCCGGTTTCGTACCTCTATACCTGGTATTTTAAAATAATCTGCTGATATCAATTGTGACTGCCGCAGTACTAGGTGGAATAGGTACGTCTTTCAGTATTTTCACTAACGCAAGCGAATGAGGTATTTAAAACTTCGTTGCAATTTGAGTTCTTGTTGTAATTAGTGAATCAAACTCTTTGGCTAAAATAAGTGAAGGCATTGGAACTGAAGACACTACAGATCTTATCGAAAAGTATGCTTTGTGAAGCGTAGATAATCTACGCGATCAGGATGGTTGTGCATTCATGTTTGTGTATTATTTGGAGTCGGTGTCCGTAAATACGGAATGGCAGGTTTTAATTAAGTTCTTCGCTTCCATAGATTATTTAATCAATTCATAGTTTGTTGAGGGCGATACTTCTACAGAGGTAAGACATATACACACTTTTCAGTATACTACGACACATTTAAGATGGTGAGGGTCATTGAACCCACGAATAGGCGACTATATGTTGGACGCCCACGCCTCATCTCAGAATGTGGAAGTCATTGCATTGCCCACTGTATAAAGTAGAAATGCCAGCTGTGTGTGGCATATTAGACGACTGATTACAATGGTGCTGTAAGCGCAAGAGCTTCAGGGCACGCCGGTCACCGCACATTGTTGAAATTGTTGAACATGGGCCTCCGTGGGAGACGGCCTTTATTTCTTCTCATGTTGACCACACATCGCCGTCGGTTACTACTGCAGTGGGCTCGGCATCATCAAACACGGATCATGGATCAATGGAAAAACGTCGTCCAGTCTGATGAATCAGGTTTCTTATGTCACCATGTCAATGGTCGTGTACGGATGCGCCGTCATCTACACAAACGGGTGCTCGATGGGACAGTTTGTGAAGTCTTCGTGACAGCTGTGGACTACGAGAACTTTGTTCATGTTGATGTCTTCCCCGTTGGCGATGACATCTTGCAGCAGAACAAATATCTGCGTCGGAAAATCAGAGTCTTGCTACATTGGCCTTGAGAATACGATGATGAATTGAGGCTGATGTCTTGGCCACCAAATTCACCTTATCCGAACTCGATGGAACACAGTTATAATGTTATTGGACACCCTTTTCTTCCCTAAATATCACTGGTGCATAATTTACCAGAAATAAATGAGCAGAGCGTATATATTTGGCGCCACATACATCCAGAACCCACCAAGCACGTGTCACATGCATGCCACGCAGCATGGCTGCTGCAATGAATTTTTATGTAGCAACGTGCTATTTGAAAGGCAGTAACAGTGCTTTCGCTCACCAGTGCATCTGTGTACCTGTATAGTTGTAGTTGTTGTTGTCATACCGTACTTTAAAGCAGGCGAAAATGTGTAATGTGAAGCGATACAGTAAAATAATATTAATTGCCAAGACAAGATCTTTATCTAAATCTACAAATGCAAGACTACTCAAGCAGTTCACGCTCACATGACAGGCTGAGCATTCATCGAACCACTTGCATACTACACTCTTGGAAATTGAAATAAGAACACCGTGAATTCATTGTCCCAGGAAGGGGAAACTTTATTGACACATTCCTGGGGTCAGATACATCACATGATCACACTGACAGAACCACAGGCACATAGACACAGGCAACAGAGCATGCACAATGTCGGCACTAGTACAGTGTATATCCACCTTTCGCAGCAATGCAGGCTGCTATTCTCCCATGGAGACGATCGTAGAGATGCTGGATGTAGTCCTGTGGAACGACTTGCCATGCCATTTCCACCTGGCCCCTCAGTTGGACCAGCGTTCGTGCTGGACGTGCAGACCGCGTGAGACGACGCTTCATCCAGTCCCAAACATGCTCAATGGGGGACAGATCCGGAGATCTTGCTGGCCAGGGTAGTTGACTTACACCTTCTAGAGCACGTTGGGTGGCACGGGATACATGCGGACGTGCATTGTCCTGTTGGAACAGCAAGTTCCCTCGCCGGTCTAGGAATGGTAGAACGATGGGTTCGATGACGGTTTGGATGTACCATGCACTATTCAGTGTCCCCTCGACGATCACCAGTGGTGTACGGCCAGTGTAGGAGATCGCTCCCCACACCATGATGCCGGGTGTTGGCCCTGTGTGCCTCGGTCGTATGCAGTCCTGATTGTGGCGCTCACCTGCACGGCGCCAAACACGCATACGACCATCATTGGCACCAAGGCAGAAGCGACTCTCATCGCTGAAGACGACACGTCTCCATTCGTCCCTCCATTCACGCCTGTCGCGACACCACTGGAGGCGGGCTGCACGATGTTGGGGCGTGAGCGGAAGACGGCCTAACGGTGTGCGGGACTGTAGCCCAGCTTCATGGAGACGGTTGCGAATGGTCCTCGCCGATACCCCAGGAGCAACAGTGTCCCTAATTTGCTGGGAAGTGGCGGTGCGGTCCCCTACGGCACTGCGTAGGATCCTACGGTCTTGGCGTGCATCCGTGCGTCGCTGCGGTCCGGTCCCTGGTCGACGGGCACGTGCACCTTCCGCCGACCACTGGCGACAACATCGATGTACTGTGGAGACCTCACGCTCCACGTGTTGAGCAATTCTGCGGTACGTCCACCCGGCCTCCCGCATGCCCACTATATGCCCTCGCTCAAAGTCCGTCAACTGCACATACGGTTCACGTCCACGCTGTCGCGGCATGCTACCAGTGTTAAAGACTGCGATGGAGCTCCGTATGCCACGGCAAACTGGCTGACACTGACGGCAGCGGTGCACAAATGCTGCGCAGCTAGCGCCATTCGACGGCCAACACCGCGGTTCCTGGTGTGTCCGCTGTGCCGTGCGTGTGATCATTGCTTGTACAGCCCTCTCGCAGTGTCCGGAGCAAGTATGGTGGGTCTGACACACCGATGTCAATGTGTTCTTTTTTCCATTTCCAGGAGTGTATTTCTCCTCATTTACACTGTTGAACGGCGAATCAACTTGAAATTTTCGAACTCAGAGAAAAATGTAAGTGAAACACCGTGGATAGACCTTATCACAGAAAATAATACTTTTCTTGCAATGATAGCCCCTACAAACCTCTTATATCGTCTATGCTCTCCCGCATTTCAAAGATGGCTCTGGGCACTATGGGACTTAACTTCTGAGGTCATCAGTCCCCTAGAACCTAAAACTACTAACCTAAGGATATCACACACATCCATGCCCGAGGCAGGATTCGAACCTGCGACCGTAGTGGTCGCGCGGTTACAGACTGAAGCGCCTAGAACCGCTCGGCCACTCGGACCGGCTCTCTCGCATTTCGTGACAGTACGAAATGAGCTGCCCCTCTTTGAACTTTTTCGATGTCTCCCTTCAGTCCTATTTGGTAAGAATCCCCTACCGTACGGCTATACTCCAACGCAGTGTTCTGCTAAAAGTCGCCAGCTTTTAGTTCGCCTTCCCACAACGTTACCTGTGTGAACGCTTCAGTTCAATTTGTTCGTGATTGTACTCCCTAGTTATTTGCTGAATCGACAGCGTTTAGATTTGTGTGATTTATAAAACAACCGATACGAAGCGGATTCCTTTTCATTTTCATGTGGATCATTTCAGACCTTTCATTATTGAAAGTCAATTGCCGCTTTTTACACCATACACATTCCCTGACTAAACCATTTAGTGAATGGTTTTGATCCTCTGATGGCTTTATGACACAGCAAATGATGGTATTATCTACAAACAATCTGAGAGAGCTGCTGACGTTGTCTCCTTAACCGTGTATATAGAAATCCTCGGGAAAGTTAGATTCACTTGTGTTCTGTTCGATGACTTCAAGACACTTACGACGAACTGCGACCTTCCTGACTAGAAATGACGAATCATGTCGCACTACTGAGACGGTACTACATAGGCACACAATTTGATTGGAAACTGCTTGTCAGGGACGGTATCTACAGCTTTCTGGAAATCTAGAGATATGGAATCAATTTGAGATTCTCTGCCGATAACGCTCACTACTTCACGAGAATAAGGAGGTAGTTGTTGTATAAATGTGTTATATACACTCCTGGAAATGGAAAAAAGAACACATTGACACCGGTGTGTCAGACCAACCATACTTGCTCCGGACACTGCGAGAGGGCTGTACAAGCAATGATCACACGCACGGCACAGCGGACACACCAGGAACCGCGTTGTTGGCCGTCGAATGGCGCTAGCTGCGCAGCATTTGTGCACCGCCGCCGTCAGTGTCAGCCAGTTTGCCGTGGCATACGGAGCTCCATCGCAGTCTTTAACACTGGTAGCATGCCGCGACAGCGTGGACGTGAACCGTATGTGCAGTTGACGGACTTTAAGCGAGGGCGTATAGTGGGCATGCGGGAGGCGGGGTGGACGTACAGCCGAATTGCTCAACACGTGGGGCGTGAGGTCTCCACAGTACATCGATGTTGTCGCCAGTGGTCAGCGGAAGGTGCACGTGCCCGTCGACCTGGGACCGGACCGCAGCGACGCACGGATGCACGCCAAGACCGTAGGATCCTACGCAGTGCCGTAGGGGACCGCACCGCCACTTCCCAGCAAATTAGGGACACTGTTGCTCCTGGGGTATCGGCGAGGACCATTCGCAACCGTCTCCATGAATCTGGGCTACGGTCCCGCACACCGTTAGGCCGTCTTCCGCTCACGCCCCAACATCGTGCAGCCCGCCTCCAGTGGTGTCGCGACAGGCGTGAATGGAGGGACGAATGGAGACGTGTCGTCTTCAGCGATGAGAGTCGCTTCTGCCTTGGTGCCAATGATGGTCGTATGCGTGTTTGGCGCCGTGCAGGTGAGCGCCACAATCAGGACTGCATACGACCGAGGCACACAGGGCCAACACCCGGCATCATGGTGTGGGGAGTGATCTCCTACACTGGCCGTACACCACTGGTGATCGTCGAGGGGACACTGAATATTGCACGGTACATCCAAACCGTCATCGAACCCATCGTTCTACCATTCCTAGACCGACAAGGGAACTTGCTGTTCCAACAGGACAATGCACGTCCGCATGTATCCCGTGCCACCCAACGTGCTCTAGAAGGTGTAAGTCAACTACCCTGGCCAGCAAGATCTCCGGATCTGTCCCCCATTGAGCATGTTTGGGACTGGATGAAGCGTCGTCTCATGCGGTCTGCACATCCAGCACGAACGCTGGTCCAACTGAGGCGCCAGGTGGAAATGGCATGGCAAGCCGTTCCACAGGACTACATCCAGCATCTCTACGATCGTCTCCATGGGAGAATAGCAGCCTGCATTGCTGCGAAAGGTGGATATACACTGTACTAGTGCCGACATTGTGCATGCTCTGTTGCCTGTGTCTATGTGCCTGTGGTTCTGTCAGTGTGATCATGTGATGTATCTGACCCCAGGAATGTGTCAATAAAGTTTCCCCTTCCTGGGACAATGAATTCACGGTGTTCTTATTTCAATTTCCAGGAGTGTATCTTACATTAAGTTCATAATTGACGTCATGTCTTAAGATCCCTTTGTTATAATAAATTAAAGAAAAAAAAACATCTGGATCACTACTTCTTATTTACCGTCAAACGGTTTCAGTTTGCGCAGCAGAAATTCATTACGTTTGGGCTGGTACAAAAAGGCAATAACAATGATGAATGTAGAGAAGTGTGATATTAGGAACACTTGTGTCATGAATTGTAGGACTAAGAATTAAATTTTATGAACAACGTTGTGTGAAACTAACATAAAAAAGAAGTATATATAGGGGAGGAAAATTTTCGTGTATTCACGTGTCATGAGCGCAGTTCGTAGATGAGCACATTAAAGGAGTGTAAAACAATTCCTCCTTATCAAATAAAAAATTATTGAAAATTCAGACTTAAAAGACAAGATAATGTAGTACATTTAAGCAAGAATCATGCGTTACACAACAGTAGATAAAAACACATGTTAGAATTATACTGACACAACTTCCGTCGTATATTTTCGATCTTCTTTACATATTAAAGAAAAAAAACAGTGCGATATTACGTAACATACTTGAGAATTCAAGGGATTGCCTTCATTTTAATGAATAAAAATAGAAATACACGAAGGACCCGTACTGGACAGTGAAAGAATGGGAGGAGGGTAAGAGAATGGTCGAAGTCCAGTTACGGAATAACCGTAACTGCGTTAATGTGATAAATTTAAACATGAATGATACGTTACACAATAAGATAAAAAACAGATGTTACAAACGTATTCGCATCACAGTTGATCGGTGATCAAAAGGAACGAAATTAGGTGTACTTGTCAGCTAGAACACCTTTCACATGGCCGTCCGGTGTGGCCGAGCGGTTCTAGGCGCTTCAGTCTGGAACCGCGCGACCGCTACGGTCGCGGGTTCGAATCCTGCCCTGGGCATAGATGTGTGTGATGTCCTTAGGTTAGTTAGGTTTATGTAGTTCTAAGTTCTAGGGGCCTGATGACCTCACATGTTCAGTCCCATAGTGCTCAGAGCCCTTTTTAAAACTTTCACACGTACCACACAAAATTCCAGTGACTTCAGTAGAATCATAGATCTTCTGGCTTTCGTCTTTGTGGATCACCTCACGAACTTTCGTAATCGTTTCC
The DNA here is from genome assembly GCF_023864345.2 of Schistocerca serialis cubense. Classification (NCBI taxonomy): domain Eukaryota; kingdom Metazoa; phylum Arthropoda; class Insecta; order Orthoptera; family Acrididae; genus Schistocerca; species Schistocerca serialis. The sequence continues at coordinate 302,865,881 of NC_064638.1, forward strand.
GGAGATGCGCATCATGACTATGGCAGAGTGTTTGTCATCCTCCACGGACTCTCTCCCATATTTAAATCGCTTAAGCCACTCTAATGTTTGGCTGCTCAAGAAAAGCCTCCCATAGCATGCGTTGGGTATCAGTTGCAGTTTTGCGGAGCTTAAAACGAAACCTAATGCGGAGCCTCTATACCCTCACGTCAAGCTTTTCGAAATTAGCCGACAGTTTAGAACATAGTGTAAAATAATTAGCAACGATATTGAGAACGGTGCACTCACAATGGCGGTACGCGGTGGACTGACAGTTGACAAACACAACTTGAGGAGCCTAGTGGCGGATCTTTATGCTACTGTTTGTTTAGGCGAAACATTCGTAGTTTAGGAAATTCTGAATAGCATTTCGTAGATGTAGGTGCAGAGCTAGAAGTAAATCATAATGATGTTAGGCAATGGATAACCCCTCATCACCTTATACTCGTACACTGTGCCGAAAGAATGGAAAAATTATATGTTTAGGCTCAAACTGAGATGGCAAGGAGTGTCTACGGCCTATGAGTATCTGCTTTGAGGAGGTGATAGCTTGGGATTGGTGGCGGAGATGGGCAAACAGATCCTGGGACTCGAGGTGGGTTGCGTGTCGGCCTTTCAAAAGGCGCCGGGCCCTCAAGGGCTGCGGGCGACACGCCGCAGGGCGCCTGTGTGGGGCTGTAGGCTGCTCAGGGTGGAGGGCTTAAAGCAGACAGCGCGGTGCACGGCGGCGCGGCAGGGCAAGGGCCGCGCAGCGTCTGGAACCTACTTGCCAGCACTCCGGTCCGCCACTTGCAGCAGAGAGGGCAAACACGCGAGGCGACAACGGCCCGGTTCATTGCTGTGCGTCGCAAAGACGGTAATCGTTAACGGTATTGTATTTCTCATCCATCATATAGTCTACATTCGTTTATGATACTACGACATCCATTCGGTCAGTCGTGTACTTTTCACTATTGCTCAGTCGAAAGAACTATTGTTCTACCAGAATGAAAAGTGCTCTTGTCGGGGCACAAAAACTGTCAAATACAACCTGGGCAGAGTTAGGGATGTAAAAGTAGAGAGCAGTTTCAAAGACGTTTAAATGGAAACATCTTGACACTTTTGCGCATTTTTTTACTTATTAGTATTAGTACTCACGGCATGTAACATAATACATCGAGTCAAGCAAAGTAACATGGCACATGATGTCAGGATGCAGAATACTTCCTATTATAGATGCACAGCTTCCTCTCCCCTCCCCCCCCCCCCCATAACTTTTGCATACTTGCTATTGAAAATGCATTCCGCTCTAGAATGATATAAATTTGTATCTATTTGTTCTTACTCTCCTCAACTGGATGTAACACTGCATGGGTTTGGGAGAGGAATGGTGTCATCGGGTAAAAATGAACCTCCTCCCTCTAGAAATAAAAAAAAATTGTTTTAACATCTCCCCAGAAACAAATCCACCCTCAGAAATCTATACCACCCAGAAAAACTCTTCTAGCTCTTACATGTATGCTCTTCAGCTATAAATTATTATGTTTACTATCTCTGGCGGATAGTCCGGATTTCGATCATTGGTTCAGGGACTTAAGCCTACAAAATGTAAGATGCAGATGTGCCAACACCTTGCACCTAAGAGAATTGACTGAACTGGGAAAACTGTCTTCACTAGTAAAAAATTGCCAATACGTGAAGATGTCTTTGACGCTGGCACGTCAGCCTGAAAGTTAGAAAGCTTCTTTTAAATTTCTAACTCTGCCCAGGGCATATTGGCCTGTCTTGTGTTATGATAGTAGGATTCTTCATTCTGGCTTCCCACATTTACCCTACCGTAAGTTTGACATTAGGCCGCCATAGCTTGGGAACCAGAGTACTCGTAGATTCCTTTTGACCCGAGCAATGGATGATCCGCCATACGATTCTTTTATTGTCTTTCTAGCCATGTCGCTTGCGTTTACCATTATTAGTCTGACTTCTCTACGGTTACCTGCCTGGTATGGTTTATGTCCAACATAGCCTACTGTGTTCCCGCAGCACACAAGGCTCACCACCATGTCAAGGTCAAATTATTCCTGTTTATTTTTATCATTTTTGACATATTCTTGCTACTTTTTTGTTTTATATTTTTACTCTTAAATTTCGTTAAATATTTTGATTTTTTAGTTTTTTTGTTTTATAGTTACACAATTTTATTCATGTGCACATGAGGTTGTCATAAAAAAATAAATAGATAATAAAGTGAACAAGACAACAGTAACCAGAGGCTACGACACCAGACAAAATATTAAATACTGTGCAAAATAATGCTTGTAAATAGTTTATGTTACATAGATAAACTTACATACTGATAATATTACATAGATAAACATACTTAAAATCTTACTACATAATAATCTGAGCAAAAGCATGTAATAACAATAACTGAAAATTAGGAAACCGCCACTAAAAAAACTCATGTAAATAATTTGACGCGAAGTGTTGGAACAACCAGTCCGAATTCAGTATGAGCATAACTGGCTGAAATAAGCAGAAGAACTACGAAAGAACGTTTACATGACAAAATACTGTAGCTTTTCAATACTGTACGGAAACCGACGATCTTATGCTTGTTTTCTCCGAAAACAAATTTTCTACGAGATAGCTTAGAATATTTTGAAGAAAACGCAGAAAAATATTTCCGTTCCCTTAGAAATGAGATGCCCCTTTTTCCGAGGATTCTTTTTATAACAATTACTTTAAGTTTCTGCGTGGTCATAAAAATCTTTAAAAGCTTTATCAGACTGTATTGATCACACTGTATATCATATTGTACAGGGCTGGGTAATTCTGGTTTGTTATATGCTTTGTTTCGCACGTCCAAGAATGTAGAGATGATTTTAAACCAGTGCTGAATAAAATCATTAACACATAAATAACAAAATGATAATCAACTGTAATTGATAATCAACTGTATTTCATTTTATCCAAATACAGCGCTTAAAATGTAAAACATTTCTGAAAAACACAGTTTCATATGTAAACGTGCGATTTTTCATACGTAAAACTCGAACGATGAAAGATATTTGCTGACACTTCTTATAATTACCGTAAGAATATATATATTATTATCATCTGTGTCACTTTAAACGGTCTCAAAATGTGTGATTCACCTAAAAACGCGCATTTTATCTCCAACTTTAGGTCGCTATGTAGTGGCAACAGATAAGGCTTCCACAAAACAACTGGACGACAGTTAATGACATGCATTTGTATACTTTCTTGCAAAATTTGAACAGATCTATACAAGTTTAAAGCATAGAAGTGGCGCGCTTGACAAAACTCACACAAAAGTGTCTTTCACATGTAAAATTCGACTGAACGTGAATTTTTGAAAGTGAATATTCAATTTTATCTTGAGAAAGCATTTTTATGTACCTGATTCACTTAAACAATTACAGAGTTTTACGTAAGAACGAAATTTACACATTAAATTTGCCTCGACTTTAAAATGTCGTACCTCGACATCGGATAAAGGTTATTATATTAAAAAAAGTAGTTTTAAATCATCCATTCGTCTACCGTCGCGCAAAGTTTGAACTAATCTGTACAAGTCTAAAGTGTAAAAGTGGCGCGCTTCTAAAACCACCCAAGAAAATGAATTCTTGGCACGTAAAAGTGAAACAAAACCAGACTGTTTTCAAACGCTTCAAATTTGTCTTAGACCAAGTTCCGATATAGCAATGGGCTAAATTTGAATTCTCAGTCTCGCTCCAGTCCGGAGTTATTGTAGGGTGACCGTTTATGCACTTAAAATCCGAACGAGTATGACAGCTGATGCGCTGTAAGTCCGAACAGTGCACATTCAAATGGTGCAACAGGCCGACCATTAAGTTCACTCTAATTAAATTTTTTTGATAATCTGCTTAGGCACCAGCCCCGCTTTGTCGTTCAAACCTCGCTTAATGTGCAATAATAGAGCAATAGTAGGACAGATGTTCGAAGGACTACACAAATGATCGCTTGTCCGGGCTTTAACAAAAACTTTTTACACCATAAGCCTAGCTAATAAAGGATCCGAGCAGCACGACTCCCCCTATCCGTGATTCTGTGGGCGGTCTTTTCATATATATTTGTTACAGCTTGGAAATACAAGAACACATGCAGGAGCTATCCTGCCCGACGGACTTTACCACTGGAACTTGCACCTTAAAATTCAAGCACACGTGTCTTTTTCCACCGGGATGTGTGACTTTATTTTGCAATGTGGTTGCCTAGTGACCTTGTTCAGCGTTTCGTTCGTCGGCCGCGCCCGTCAACTACTGTTGGACGGGACTGTGAACGCCATCGCCTCTTCTTCAGTTTCCTGGGGCCTTGGCTACCCCCTAGGATATAGGTAATGGCCAGATTGATTCGGAAGGAAGGTGCTGGCCTGAAACGGCTGTGCTGATTTGAAAGGGAAATCGTTTACACAGGGTGGTCAGTGTTCGCGAACAGCATTTGAAAATAACAAATTCTCTAAGTTTAGGCAATCTGCCGAACCTCGCAGTAACCACTATGAGATGTAGCAGCAAATGGCTTATTCAGCTGGCTACATTTTACTCTGGAGGCTGACTGGCCGAACGATCTGCATGTTAAAAAAATTTCGTCGTGCTATTTTGGCAGCTCAAGAAATCGGGGGTTGGCATGCAGCCCTTGTGATGGCTACATTTGTGCCCTCTGTGGCTTAGGTTCTATAGCGGAGCGTATTTCGGAAGTTCGTAGTCAGTGACGTGCTTTTCTCCGTGGGGAAAATTTCGAAAGAGTTCGCAAGAGCGTTATCGCGCGCTGGCGTACCTACGTGCTTTGCCTGTTTTCGAGGAGGAAGCTGCTGTCTGCGCGGCATAGGCCTACATCTACAGCGCTCTGTGGAAAGAAGACGCATAACAGAGCATAGAGCTGTGAGATGCTGTTTAACGAACGAAATAGACTTTCCAATGGTTTGTATTTTATTATATTGTATTTTAACCGGGGGCCTAGAAACGACGGAGAGGCTCCGTCCCAGCCGTAGCCGCAGTGGTCCGTAACCCCACGACGACTACCGCTGTCCACTTCACCGTTCCGCCGCCCCACACCGAACGATTCTTTCAGTATTATGGTGCGGTTCGACCTCCAGTGGACTTACCCCACAACACAACATCCACTAGGATCTGAAGGCTGGTATGACTCGTTTACTTATATATCTGCCACTCGAGGAGCCTTTCATTAATTTTAATCCGGTCTCACGAGTCAAAGCGAGACTTGGGACCCATTCTTATACCGACTGTGTATTGCTTCTCCTATGACGACCATTAATACGTCAATTTTATTCCATATGTAAATCAGAATGAGAAGAGGATGTGTGTAATATATTGTTGAACAGCAGGATTGAACCACAAGTGTAGGGACGCTATTCCATTACAGAACTTTTGTAGAACAAATGCTCCAGAAACAGGTTTGTGACTACGCCGATCAGTATTCTCATTGGAAGACAGATGGTATTTTAGTGAAACTATTGTAGTGTGCTTACTGGGGTACAACATGCTGCACAGTTTTATTTTAATGTGTGAGACATAATTACAAGCAGTGAAGGAAGTTTATACTCCGGAATTTACAGAATCTCGGAGAGAGCTCGGAATATATACATCACGCAGGGAAGAATTCTAACAACAGCTCAGTCAGACCGACAAACAGGACGAGATCTTAATGTTTCCCGAGTACAGGATATCTGATATTAAACCTATACTAAGGGGACGGCATTTGATATTGTTTGAGCGTTCAAGGTCGGGAGTAGGGAGCAAATGTTTTCAAAACATTCTTAATCGCTACGTGATACGAGAAACGCTACAGAGCAGTGTATCCGAGTCCTACAACATATGTTTTCCAGGACATCTGCGGGGGAATTCGTCGTGTTAATTTGACTCGGGCAGAGCACAGCGCAAAGCGTGCGTAGGCACTGGCCACGCCCGCTGGCGTGCCTTCGACCGACGCTCCGGAAGCTCAGGGGCGACAGAGAAGGAACGATTCTCCAAACCATCTATATTATTTGCTCACATGTAAATCGTGTTATTAGGTCGGCTTAATATCTCATCCCCACGACTACGTGGCACTGAGGTGCAAAAGTACGATGAACGTTGAAAGGTGGCTACACTGAGCCACTGCGCCAGAGATTGCGCCAAAGAGTACTATTAAGCCGCCTTCACAGTGCCTGTTAAGAACTCGTGGCAGTGCGTGGGCAGAGCTCGTAGTAGTCAGTGCGTGGGCAGAGCTCGTAGCAGTCAGTGCTTGTTGAGAGCTCGTAGAAGGGAGTGCCTGTTAAGAACTCGTAGCAGGCAGTGAGTGGGCAGAGCTCGTAGAAGACAGTCAGTGTTGAGATGTGCGAGTGGGCAAGGCTTGTCGAGAGGTTGTAGTAAGGAGTGTTTGTTCCATGTTTTATCCAGTTATTTGATGGGAGAGATAGCAGATGTTATTCTAATGAAGATATTGTAATGATCAGAGTGCATTTCGTCAATATATGAAGGTAAAAACCACTATGTTCTTTTATTATTTGTGTGTCTGAAATAATGCGTCATTACAGGTTCAGTCAACAAAGCATCTGGCTTGTGTTCTTGTATTAAAGTGAATTCTGGTTTTCTTGCGTAATTATAGTTTTTCTAATTTTCTTTTATCACGTCAGTATAATTGGTATTTAAAATTCTTGTCTTGTTGAAGAAGGACCGTGCCAGATGTGCGTTGAGTCATACTACCACATACAGAACAGCTACACGTGTGCTTGTTGGCTTCGTAGATTTTATAGTTGCTGGGGACTTAATTAATTAACTGTGTTTACGAAACTTTTCTTTCATTGTTTGTTGCAGTCAGATTGCGTAATAATTCTAGTCAGGGCCAACCGATTACGAGACACAGCGTAATTGGACATACAGCTACTAAAAACAAAAAACAAAAAAAATATTTTCAATCATATTTAATTAAGCCCCCATGCACGTGGCGTATGCCCCTCCTCCACAGGCCAGAATTTGATGGTATTTTTGCCAGCATTGGTGGTGAAAATACCACCAAATTCGTCCACAAAAATACAGACAAAAATAAAAGATAATATTAATACCTAAATATCACATAATTAGTTAAAATTTTGGCTTTGCACTGACCTTTCAATAACCTAATATATAATATATAGTAGGCAATACAAATTCTTTTCATACATGTGGCTTTACATAATAGTTGACACAATACATAAAAAAATCAGTTTATACAAATGTTCACATAAAATGCTTTCAATGATTAGTTTATACAAAAAAAAAGACACCAACAGGTGACATCTTTTGAGTAGAAGCAGTCCATCAGTGGCACCCAGTAAAGTTTAGCAGGTACACCCAGCAACAAGTCACATTAGTTCAGTAGAAGCAATCCATCAGAGGCACCCAGCAATGTTGAGTAGGTGCAGACAGCAACAAGTGACTTCATTTCAGTAGAAACAGTTCATCAGTTGCACCCAGCAATGTTGAGCAGGTGCAGACAGCAACAAGTGACTTCATTTCAGTAGAAACAGTCCATCAGTTGCCCCCAGCAATGTTGAGAGCAGATGCAGACACCGACAAGTGACATCATTTCAGTAGAAGTAGTTCCATTAGTGGCACCCAGCAATACTGAGCAGGTGCAGACACCAACAAGTGACATCATTTCAGCAGAAGCAGTTCCATCTGTGGCACCCAGTAAAGTTGCAGAGGTACACACAGCAACAAGTCACATTAGTTCAGTAGAAGCAGTTCATCAGTGGCACCCAGCAATGTTGAGTAGGTGCAGACAGCAAGAAGTGACTTCATTTCCATACAAGTAGTCCATCAGTTGCACCTAGCAATGATGAGCAGGTGCAGACACCGACAAGTGACATCATTTCAGTAGAAGCAGTCCATCAGTTGCACCCAGCAATGTTGAGTAGGTGCAGACAGCAACAAGTGACCTCATTTCAGTAGAAACAGTTCATCAGTTGCACCCAGCAATGTTGAGCAGGTGCAGAGAGCAGTCCATGATATTCACTATCACTAATCACACTGTTCATCAGCAGAAACTAAACATGTCCTAGTGACACCAATCATGTAGATAAAGTACAAGTAACTGTCCATAATATTCACTATCACTGATCACTCAGTTCATCAGCAGAAATTAATCATTCCTAAGTGTCACACATTACGTTGAAAAGTGCAGGTAACAGTTCATAATATTTACCCTCACTAATCAGACAGTTCAGGCATGAACAATAGTTTGAATGCACATACAAATGCTTTTACACTAAACATACAAACCATAACAAACACACAAATGATGTCAGATAATTTTCATATTAACTATTACAAATACTCAAATATCAGTAAACCTATAATATTTATGGGTGTCAGTGCAAGCCACAACAAACGAATAAAATAATATTTTGGAGATAGGTGGGTAGGATTAGGAAAGGAAAACACAGAAAACACACTCATTCATCTTTCATCCACATTAAGTACTACTGTGTAATTGAATGGTGTTAACTGTGTAAATGTAATTCTGCCAAAATCTGATGTTCATCATGTGTATCAAGTAGTAGTGGCAGCAATGTATAACAGTCAATAATAGTTAAGTCAACGTCATAGTCATCATGTCAAGACCAATGTTTGCGAAGCCAGATCAAATGTACTGTTGTTGAACAACTGTCAGTGAGCCAAGATATGAAAATACTTCCTCTCTTCAAAAAAAAAGTATATACTGCTTAGTGATTTAACAAAGTGTGTGTATAGACTATCTTCCTTCTACTTTAGTGTTCTAGTCTGCTATCTTCATCCTCCTTGTTCCATAAGACCAACAAAAAAAATATCCATCACACTTACTTTACCTCTTATCCACCAAAACTCCAATAATCATCAACTTCACACAATCTCAATAATACCTCAATAATACCTCTTCAATACGTCGATACATATAAACCTTATTGCCAATATATGCTCCTCACTTACTTTATCTCTTATCCACCAAAACTCCAATAATCATCAACTTCACACAATCTCAATAATACCTCAATAATACCTCTTTAATGCGTCGATACATATAAACCTTATTACCAATCTCATTTCACTTCCAACACAACTCTTTCCTCTAGTCAGTCTCCTCGAACAAGTACAGATAAAATCCTAATGCAAACTTCAGTTCATCATACCATACAATCTGAAGACACATTGCCAACACACAACCTCTGTGTAATCCATCTGACCCAAATCTTCTGCTCATTATGAATTATAAACAAAGAAATGCATACATGACCTCTAACAGACTTAGTTCGAATAACTCTCAGTAATTAAGTACGATTACGGAATGTGAATGATCACAATATTTCACAGAGTATACACCACTTCAAGAATTATAGCAAACATGTGGAGTATTTCTTGTGTCAAGTGTCACTTCCTATTTCAATTGCTCACGAAAAATGCAGTGTAATAACTGTTAATGGTCTAAACCTAGTAATGGTATGTCATGTCGTTAGCTTCCTTCCTATCAGCATACATTTATACAGCTTCCATAAAACTTCAGCTCATGTGACTTCAACGAAGTTCTTTGTACCAATGTCGTTCGTCGAATTATAGCAGTTCATTTTCTTATCTTAAAAATGTAAGGCACTGACCGTAAGCAAAACAAGCAATAGCGAGTAAATATACCAGTAGAGAACACAATGTCAACAAGTGGATGCAGCACAATCCTTACAACGAAGCTCTGCCAAGTGAACAATCTATAATTAAAACCAATAGCGTGACCTAAACTCTATGTTCATACACAGTATATCAGCATTTCTATATACCAAATTAAAGAGTAGTTATGACAACAACAGATATGTATAAATATGCAATCCATACGCAAAGCAGTAAACATGTCATTAGCATCATATCAGCATAAGCAAATAAATGTTCTTATGTCATCCTAATAAGTAAACATGAAGGCGCAAGCAGATAAATCACAAAGTATAACTTACATACCTAACCCATCAGCACAATTAATCAGGTGACAATTATAATTTAAATAAATAAGCACAGCAGGCACATAATAAAAAAATATGACACCAGTGAAAAAGCATAGCAGCCAAGCGATGCATAATATACAAAAGTTAGAACCCAGTTCATTAATAATCATTGTCAAAATCAGTTAACGTACGCAAGCACGTCGCTTCACAAGTAGATTCATAGAACATGAAATTAGCACAAAGTATGAATCACGTAATTGCGAGCAGCAAATTACGTCTAAAGTACGTACGTAAGTGGAAATATGTTACCTGAAAAATAAACTCAATTATTAGTTACCTTTTTAGTTTATTACTTTCTTCTTCGAAATGACATTTTTCCTGAAAATTTCTCGATAGCAAGTCCTCTTAACGACGGAGACACACTGAATTTACCTGAAGTTCTTAAATATTTTATAGAACCGTATCCTGAAAAATACTGAACGTTAATAACATAATTCATCAAGTCACTATAGCTTTATACTGAATTTAATCGGAGAAATTAAACTGTGTATTTGTTTACGGCTGTCAGTGCATTCGCACTGAGCACTCGATCAGCTGTAGGCGCGTGACGTAGGAAGCAATTGTTCGCGGTCAACGACTGCCTTGTGCGGCGCGCAGACTTGACTGTTGCTTTGAGTATGTGCCGCCGCCAAAACACAGCGCGGTATCCTTGTATTCTCCGCATGTTTACATGTAGCTGTTAGTTTCTCACAAGTATGTCATTCCACAAAAATTTTTACGTTAGATATATGATGTATTCCTTTAGAGCGTCGAGATTTAAGAGTTTCTACTTCGATAGTGTTACATGAATAATTTTACGAATTCTATATGGACCGTTATAAAGCAGAAAAAATTTGCGACACAAGCCCTTTCCTTTGTGAGACAAACGATGAGACTTAATTAACACTTTTTGACCAACTGACAAGATTTTTGAACGACCAGGACGCTTAGCTGATTTCTCTCTTCTAGCAGCCGCAGATGCAATATTTTGTAGAGCCAGGTTGACAACTTCAGAATGCCGCAGTTTCCGTGAAGGCGGAAAAGGAACGATTTCAGATATGCGATTTGTCGGTGCATTATTTTTTAATGTCAGTATAGGCGGTAAAGAAGTTGAATCATTAGGGAGTTCATTCATAATGTTTTGAAAAAATATGAAGATACTGATCCCACGTTCTGCGATTCTGATGACAATAAAGTCGACACAATTTATTGATTTCCTTCATCCATCTCTCTGAAGCGTTAGATTGGGGGTGAAAAAGTGAAATGAAAATTGGTTTAATTTTACGATGCTGTAGAGTTCGAAGCCAAATTTTAGAACGAAACTGTGATCCATTATCTGATATAACCTTATCAACATGACCAACTTCTTTAAGAAAATGTTTGATAAAAGCGTTAGATACTGAACGAGCTGTTGCTTTGCGTAACGGTGTAAAACACACATATTTTGACGTCAACTCCACTGCTACGAAAATGTACGCAAAACCATTAGTAGAACGAACCACTGGACCGAACAAATCGACTGCAGCCATCTCCTTTAATTTCGCTGGAATGATAGGAAACAACGGTGCTCTGTGAGAAACTGTTGGCGGCTTAGCCTTTTGACATAATTTGCATTTGGCCAGAACAGATCGAATACGTTTTTCCATATTACTGAAGTAGCAATTTTCTCGTAATTTATGAAAGCATTTTCTGGGACCAAAGTGTGCATAACTGAAATGCGTATACCAAATCAATTTATTGACCCACTCATCAGGAATAGAAACTAACCAAACGGAGTTGTCGACCGATTTTCGTTTAAAAAGAATGTCATTGCGGACTAAATAATGCTGTCTAATCGCCACGCTTTCCTTTCTCCTCCACTTCTCCTTAATGTCCTTCCAGATTGGATTATTTTGCTCCTTAGCGATGTCCTGGTGCGAAGACGAAATAAAGTTCTCAAACGCAACACCTTGAATATAGCTCAAACAATAATTGTTTTCTTTGCAGTCCTCTTCAGCACTTTGTTTTAAACCCTTAGGTGCTCGTGATAAAGCATCAGCAACAATATTTGAAGAACCCTGTATGTAAACAAATCTAAAATCAAATTCCTGTAGGTACAACGCCCATCGTGACAGTCTGCCATGAGTTAATTTTGTCGACATAAGAAATTCCAGAGCTCGATGATCGGTCTAAACCTTAGTATGTCTGCCAAACAAAAATGTGCGAAATTTTGTGAAAGCCCATACAACAGCTAAAGCTTCAAGTTCCGTAATCGAATAATTCTTTTCTGATTTAGAAAGAACACGACTTCCAAATGCAATAGTCTTCTGTACTACAACGCCGTTTTCTTCTATCTCTTGAAATAAATGTGCACCTAGGCCTTTGTATGATGAGTCCGTTGCCAAACAAAATTCTTTAGATAAATCCGGATGTGAAAGAAGTGGAGCAGCAACTAAAGCATCACGAAGCTGTTCAAATTCTGACTGAGCTTCCTCATCCCAGCACCAATTAGATTTCTTTCCAGATAGTTTACATAAACGAGGTGTGGCCAAATCGTCCAATCTAACAAAGCGTCTAAGAAAATTACAGACACCAAGGAAGCTACGAACATCACGTTTCGTGGTAGGAACAGCATGGTTACGAATAGCGTCTAATTTTTCTGGATCAGGAAGAATACCCTCTGTAGAAATAATGTGACCGAGAAATTTCACCTGAGAACGACCAAATTCAGATTTTTCTAAGTTCACTGTAATGCCAACTCTTGCAAATATACGTAACAATGAATCCAAAATTTTGTTGTGCTCACTCCAAAAATGTTTAGCAATAAGAATATCGTCAACATAAGAAGTAATATTGTCACGAAGATAAACAGGTAAAATTTCGTTTAAACTACAAAAATGAATGCTGCAGAAAATATAGTACGTCCAAACGGTAAATTCCAAAGTCACTTTTGGGTAACATAGTCATATCCGGTTAATGTTTACTTACTCTCTAGATAGATTGATAGTCGAAGAGTTGTTTTGAAAGATGCAAAGAATAGTAAAAGAGTAGGCAGCGGTGCAGAAAACTAAAAGGGAAATAGCACCACTACAGCTCGGGGCCCTATGCTCGCTACGGCACATATTCACTTAGAGTAGTGAATCCCCTGAGGACATTAATAACTGCACATAATTTCCAGTTTGTGACTCAATGGCAACTTTGGCGGAAGTGCGTACATAAATTGATCTAACCATGCACATGGATGTATGTCATTCTTAGATTACGAAAGATCTTAAATTTCCGGACAGTCAAAAAGTGTTTATAGTCAAAGTTTTCGCCTCGTGGCGACAAAGACCTACCGCGTCTGTCCCAGTCCGAATGTCGATTATTGTCAAGTTCGCGCGCCTGGCGCTCTCTTGTTGCTTCCCGTAAATGAAATAAATTATTTTCTTCATACCCCTCTGCTATCTGTGATTCTAAGTTCCTTCTACTGTCCTTTCCTACTATTTCGCCTTCAATTTGTTTGACTTGCTTTCGTAATGCCTCAAATTCCCTTTTCACGCGTTCATTAAATTTTCCTTGATTTTCAACATGCTTATTTATGTTCTGATACTCTTCGGTTTCTGCAGATGGCAGTGGTGCTGTATCATCTGAATCTCTGTCCCCATGTAAACTAAGATTTGTCAATTTATCTGAAATCTCCTCAACTCTTTCCGATAAGTCACCTAATTGTTCTTTCTGTTTATTTACGTCTTCCGTAAGTGTCGCGACTCTGGTTTCAGTATTAAAACATTTAGTAGTTAACTGTTCATACTGTTGTGTTAGGTTATTTAATCTGTCATTTGGTACGGATTCCTCGATTCTCTCAAATATTTCTTCCTTATCTTTTGCACGTTGTAAATTTAACTCTGAAAATTTCTGTACTATCACGCGATCTCTTTCTTCCTGTTCTCTATCCTGTTCCCTTTGTCTGATTTCTACTGCAATTAATCTATTATTGTGAGCATTCAAAATTGGTTGTACTTCTTCTCTGATTTCTTTCTTTAACTCATCTTTCATATTTTTGAAACATGTCCCTATTCGTGAATCTATCCGTGTTTCCAAAGTTCCCATCTCTGTTTTAAATTCAGATCGTAACTGTGATCCCACTGAGTCTAACCGTGATTCCATTGTTCCCATCCGTGTTTCCATTGTTCCCATCTGTGTTTTCAATTCAGATCCAAACCGTGTTTCCATTTTTAATATAGCACTCATCAACTGCCCCATAGTAACTGATTCGAAACTCCTTTCGCCCCTAACATTTCCCGCAAAACCAGTTTCCTTCGTCATAGCTGTAAAGCTATCCGTGTTCGATACTATTTCAGAATCCTCTATCGTTAATCTCGTATTCTGTGAATTTTCTCATTGAGAAAAATTTTGAAATGGTTCCGGACTATTTTCCCGACTTATTACATTGTTTTCCACTTCATTATTCATCGCACTGTTTTCCTCTGTTGGCGAGTTCGCCATGTTAACAATTTCGTCAATCTCACTATTCATCATTTTTGCCTTTTTCATTGATTGCGTAATCATTTACAAAACATATAAAAAATTCGTCACTGTACGAAAATTACACACAATGACTCCTTATCTCCAACAATACCATTCACATGAAATGTTTCCCTCAAACACGATTAACAAACAATTGACATAATTGCACTAGATTGTCAAACGCGTAAACAAGACAACAAATCAAATTCTGAGAAAAAAAATACCATTAGAAGAATGACAATTACCAAATCTACACATGCAAAATAGACTACAATTACTAACTACAAATTACTACAACAATACTACCATCTACTATTTTTACAATCAGAAGAATCCAAGGGACGATCCTGGCAGGGTTGCCACGTGCATGGGGGCTTAATTAAATATGATTGAAAATAATTTTAGATTTTTTGTTATGTCCGTTTACGCTGTGTCTCGTAATCGGTTGGCCCTGACTAGTATTATTACGCAATCTGACTGCTTAGAACAACAACAAAGAATGAAATGAAAATTTTCATTAAGACAATTAATTAATTAAGTCCCCAGCAACTATAAAATCTACGAAGCCAACAAGCACAAGTGTAGCTGTTCTGTATGTGGTAGTATGACTCAACGCACATCTGGCACGGTTCTTCTTCAACAAGACAAGAATTTTAAATACCAATTATACTGACGTGATAAAAGAAAATTAGAAAAACTATAATTACGCAAGAAAACCAGAATTACACTCTAATACAAGAGCACAAGCCAGATGCTTTGTTGACTGAACCTGTAATGATGCATTATTTCAGACACACAAATAATAAAAGAACATAGTGGTTTTTACCTTCATATATTGACGAAATGCACTCTGATCATTACAATATCTTCATTAGAATAACATCTGCTATCTCTCCCAACAAATAACTGGATAAAACATGGAACAAACACTCCTTACTACAACCTCTCGACAAGCCTTGCCCACTCGCACATCTCAACACTGACTACCACGAGACCTCGACAGGCACTGACTACTACGAGCTCTGCCCACGCACTCACTACTACGAGTTCTTAACAGGCACTGTGGAGGCGGCTTAATAATACTCTTTGGCGCAATCTCTGGCGCAGTGGCTCAGTGTAGCCACCTTTCAACGTTGTCACCTCTACTGCTGCTTCTCTACGACCATTTTGGTACAGTCAGCATACGTTTTGCTTATTACTTCAACTGCAGCATATTATCGATCCGATATTACGGCCTACCAGCGATAGCCAATCAAACGGCTTGTAAAGTAAGGTATAATAATAAAACGCACTTCCACTAAACACTTAAGAATTCCCAAATTAAGAAGTACGGGAAATACAGTAGAACAAATGTATCAGAAATCACAACAATGAAGAGAGTGATGCTCTCTGAAAATAAACTGCGTGTGAAAAAACACATGGTCGGATGTCAATATAACTTTACACGCGTACACACTGTAGGGTTGTATATGAACAGTATACGGGGAAGCAAAAGAACATTCCCCGAGAAAGTTTTCAATTTCGTATGAATAAAAATTTCGAAGTATATTCTCTGACGAAGGAGTTCCTTCTTACTGTCTCCTGTCTTTTGCAAGTTTTGATGTCTGTTGTCTTCAAGGTCCGGCACAGAACACACGCGTAATCCTACATTTTATTCACCTCCATCAAACATGCAAACCATTCGATGTACATAAATGAAACTAGCATCATTGTGTCCTGGAAGAGTTGCAATAGTTTTGAGTTTAGTCTTTTGCGTGGTAAAAAGTAGTAAGACAATTACGGATAGTTTATTGAAATGCATTTTCTGACGATGTTGCGGATTTTCGACGAACTTCAAACTTCTGTTATTGAAAGTAGGTGAACACATTACGCGAATAAAATCTTAAAAATGCAACGATTTTCATATACTCCAAACCGGAACTCTGTCAGACTAGACTAACATAATTTCGATTAAATATGACGCATAATGGTCCACTCGTGCATCAAGTAGTTAACTGGTCGCACGGGCGCTTTTGTTACGAGAAACCGTTGGGTTTGTAATAAACGAATTATTAACTTTCTGATCCGGCTACTTACTTATAATAGAACAAAATATAATATCTATGTTGTGAGAAAGGATGACGAAGAACACCTGCAAAAATCGTTGACCAGTTCTATGCTGGATACCTATTTTTTCTTATACAAAGCTCTGAAAAATTGGATCTGCAAAACAGCAAAAACATGTTTTCGTTTTCGCTTCGTTTGAAATGTCTCCCTCTCTTCTTTAATGATTTCCGGGAAGGAAGTTCGCCTGCAAATACGTTTTGTCGTCAAACCTCTCTTCGTGTTTCTTTGGAGAAAGTCAGTCTTATTTTGCTTTCCAATCCACATAGATTCTGCAATTCTTGCTAAACAAACTCCGTAACATTTAACCTTAATGTAAGTTACTCAGATCGAAGTACGTTACAGAGCTCACTTCCAAAACCGAAGAATAATCTGTGCTTGCGAGAAACTTCTCTAGCTTTATTAATACAACATTGGAGAATGGTTTTCACGTTCAGCAACCACCCGAACCATTCTACCCAAGCTGAGAACATTCTCAAGCGAAGTACATTCTCTGACTCGCTTGACTCCTGCGAACGTGAAGAATGTTGTTATCAGATATTCGGAGAATAAACTATATTCACCGCTTTATTCACACGACCCAAAGAAGGGTAAGTAAATGATTAGATTTGCAATTTTCTCTGGAGGTAAACCAGCAAACAGGGGTGACGAAAGTCATGGGATCTCTCCCAATATCGTGTCGGTCCTTCTTTTGTCCGGCGTAATGTTGCAAGTCGATGTGGCATAAACTCAAAAGTCGGTGTGGCATAGACTCAAAAGTCATTGGTAGTCCCCTGCAGAGATACTGAAACATGATGCCATTATAGCTGTCCAAATTTCGAAAGGGTTGACAGTGCAGATTTTGTGCAGAAACTGATCCCTAGATTGTGTCCCATGTAAGGAGATTCATGTCATGCGGTCTGGGTGGTCAGGCCATTCACTCGAATTGTCCAGAATGTTCTTCATAAAAATTCCATTATTGTTTTGCTGCAAATGGTCTCCAAGGCACTGAAGATAACCATTTCAGTTAGACGTGAGGACCTAGTCCCCATCATTCGAACACAGCCCACAACATTATAGACCAAGCACCAGCTTGCACAGTTCCTTGTTGACAACTTGGGCACTTGACGTCATTAGGTCTGCGCCACACTCGAACCTTGCCATCAGCTCATACCAATTGAAATCGGTACTCCTCTGACCAGGCCACAGTTTTTCAGTCGTCTAGAGTCCAACCCATATGATCAAGAGCCCAGGAGACGTTCTGCAGGAGATGTCGTGCTTTTAGTAAAGGCAGTCACATCGGCCATGTCGTGCCATAATCCGTAACACCAAATTTAGCCGCACGGCCCCAACGGATGCATTCTTCATACGTCCCACATTGATTTCTGCGTTTATTTCACGTAGTATTGCTTGCCTGTTAGCAATGACACATCTATGCAAACTTAGCTGCTTTCAGTCGTTAAGTGAGTTAAGTCGTGGCGAGAGATAATGTCTGAAATTTGATATTCTGGGCATATTACTGACATTGTGGATCTCGGAATATTGAACTGACTAATGATTTCCGGAATGGAATGTCCCATGCGTCTACCTCCATCTACCATTCCGCGTTCAAAGGCTGTTAATTCCCATTGTGCGGAGATAATCATTTCGGAAAATTTGTCGCATAAATTACATGAGTACAAATGACATCGCCGCCAGCACTTCGCCGGCTGTTCGAGTGATACAATGTCCATTTCTGTGGGGCATTCGGTTGTGTTAGCGTCGCGATATCGGGCAGCATGGGGAAGTGCGGTGAGGCATACCCGTTTCGGTAGGTTACGTCCGACCGCCAGAAGTATATTTTGCACCCAGTACATTTTCTGTGCCTGTTATCGGAGAACAAGTAATGGACTCCTTGAATCATTCTGAAATCCCACACCATAGGTCTGAGATTGGAAACACCAGACGCATCCACACTTGGCATGGACATGTGTGAAGTGTCTGATCGATGTTGTGGTACGCTTGTGGCCAACGAGAACATAAAACCGTCAGATATGTCCCCGACAGAACATTTCAGACGTCGACTTCATCTCAATACCAGAATCCAAGATTTCATGGACTCCTTACTTCAGGTGTGGGCCAGCTTGCCTCTGGAGACGATAGAACGGCTTTACGGTACCATTTTCAACCGAATCAGTGCATAAATCCGAACATTATGAATTGTTCTATTGATATACAGAGTATATCTGTTGATACATACTATTAGTCACTAACTGTTGCCACCTGCAATAACTCCAAAAGTATGATGGTAGCTGAAAAGTAAACATACACATATTTAAATGTAAGACGTGTAGGGTGAGTACGTTGAGGATATCTTTCAGCGTATAAGTCTGTAACTCTCACTGAATTTCGTTGGCATTCTACGTAAATGAGAAGCATATCGACTTATTATTCGAAGGGATATATCGTTTACATTCACTAGATTCGACGATACTAGTCGTATCGTTCCTATTAGTGTTGTATTGCGAAACCGTCGAATGGTGTTTACATGTCAATGACATGTTAGATGGATACGCTGTATTCGGCGAATATTTACCTTTTGCACTTTATACAAGATAGAATTGGCAGAGCACGTGCTTCGATAAGTGCCGAAGTGATAAGTAATACCATTCAATCCAAGATAAGAAGATTGCAACACTGTAGTGATACCAGTGGTCATCACTTCGAACACGTTCTGTAAACGGACGTTCATGCCAGCTTTTTGACCTTAGTTGGCCTTCAAAGACTTTACTGTTACACATCACTGGATTCGTCTCGATAGCCGCCATCAGAAAATAAATACCTAACTATAGCACCCCATTTAAAAAGAAAAAGTTGACTTTCATATCTCTGACCCGACCCCACCTAGCAACAAGAAACCAGGGTCATATCATGGCCCCCTTGTCCCATACAACTTTTGTCCCACAAGCTTTCCAGCTCCGAAAGTATGACAGGAGTTATTCTTGGTGGCAATAGTTAGTGATTCACCCTGTATAATTAAAACATCGTTCCTGTGAAACACAACTAGCTCTTTACTCACAGCCGGCCGCGGTGGCCGTGCGGTTCTGGCGCTGCAGTCCGGAACCGCGGGACTGCTACGGTCGCAGGTTCGAATCCTGCCTCGGGCATGGGTGTGTGTGATGTCCTTAGGTTAGTTAGGTTTAAGTAGTTCTAAGTTCTAGGGGACTTATGACCTAAGATGTAGAGTCCCATAGTGCTCAGAGCCATTTGAATCATCTTTACTCACACAAAGTGTTGAGTCGTACTGACAAGGGATTTAAAGCTGATTTCGTATTTCTAGATTTCCAGAAGGCTTTCGACACTGTACGACATAAGTAGCCTGTAGTAAAACTACGTGCGTGTGTAATATCGTCTCAGTAGCGCGACTGGATTTTTGATTTCCTGTCAGAGAGGTCACAGTTCTTAGTAACTGACAGGAAGTAGTCGAGTAATACCGAAGTGATTTCTGGCGTTCCCCAAGGATGTGTTACAGGCTCTTTGCTGTTCCTTATCTACATAAACGATTTAGGACACAATCTCAGCTGCCGTCGTAGGTAGTTTGCAGGTGATGCTGTCGTTTATCGTCCAGTAAATTCAGCAGAAGATCAAAACAAATAGCAAAAGATATCTCTACGGTGCGAAAATTGGCAAATAACTCTAAATAATGAAATGTGTGAGTGCTAAGGGAAATGCGTGAAACTTCGGTTACACGATTAATCAGTCAAATCTAAAGTCCCTAACCTTGAAGGTGTCTCTCCACCATTCTACTCTCGAACGGCGCTCGGGGACAACGAGCACTTCAATTTTTCTGTGCGAGCCTGAGTTATTTTATCGTGATGATCATTTCTCCCTATGTACGTGGGCGCTAACAGAATATTTTCGCAATAGGAGGAGAAAACTGGTGACTCAAATTTCATGAGAGGAACGGAAAACGCCTTTGCTTTAATGATCGCCACTCCAATTCACGTATCACGTCTGTGGTACTATCGCCACTTCTTTGCGATAATACATAACGAACTGCTCATCTTTGAAATTTTTCGATGTCATCCGTCAGTCCCACGTGATGCGGATCCCACACCGCACAGCAATACTCCAAAATAGGGCTGACAAGCGTTGTGTAAGCAGTCTAGTAGACCTCTTGCACCTTCTAAGTGTTCTGCCAGTGAATCGCAGTCTTTGGTTTCCCCTACCCACAGCGTTATCTATGTGATCGTTTTAATTTTAATATTTGTAATTGTAGTCCCTAACTATTTAGCTGATTTTACAGCCTTCAGATTTGTGTGACTTATCGAGACAGCGAAGGACTTGGAAGAGCAGTTGAACGGAATTGACAGTGTCTTGAAAGGGGGATATAAGATGAACATCAACAAAAGCAAAACGAGGATAATGGAATGTAGTCGAATTAAGTCAGGTGATGCTGAGGAAATTGGATTAGGAAATGAGACACTTAAAGTAGTAAAGGAGTTCTGCTATTTGGGGAGCAAAATAATTTCTAATGGTCGAAGTAGAGAGGATATAAAATGTAGACTTGCAATGGCAAGGAAAGCGTTTCTGAAAAAGAGAAATTTGTTAACATCGAGTATAGATTTAAGTTTCAAGAAGTCGTTTCTGAAAGTATTTGTATGGAGTGTAGCCATGTATAGAAGTGAAACATGGACGATAAATAGTTTGGACAAGAAGAGAATAGAAGCTTTCGAAATGTGGTGCTACGGAAGAATGATTAGATGGGATGATGAGGTATTGAATAGAATTGGGGAGAAGAGGAGTTTGGGGCACAACTTTACAAGAAGAAGGGACCGGTTGGTAGGACATGTTCTGAGGCATCAAGGGATCACAAATTTAACATTGGAGGGCAGAGTGGAGGGTAAAGATCGTAGAGGGAGACGAAGAGATGAATACACTAAGCAGATTCAGAAGGATGTAGGTTGCAGTAAGTACTGGAAGATGAAGCAGCTTGCACAGGATAGAGTACCATGGAGAGCTGCATCAAACCTGTCTCAGGACTGAAGACCACAGCAACAACAATCGAGTAATCGAAATTTAGCCGATTTCTTTTAGTACTCATGTGAATAACTTCACACTTTTCTTTCTTAAGGGTCAATTTCCACTTGTCGCAGCATACAGATTTATTATCTAAATCATTTTGCAATTCGATTTGGTCATATGATGACTTTGCAAGACAGTAAATAACAGCATCATCTGCAAAAAATTTAAGACGGCTACTCACATTGTCTCCTATGCCGTTAATACAGATCAGAAACAATAGAGGGCCTATAACACTTCTTTGGGGAACGCCGGATACTACTTCTGTTTTACTCTGACTTTCCTTCTATTACTACGAACTGCGACCTTTCTGACAGGAAATCACAATCCAGTCGCACAACTGAAGCGATATTCCATAGGCACGCATTTCGCGTAGAAGGCGCTTGTGAGGAACGGTGTCGAAAGCCTTCTGGAAATTTAAAAATATGGAATCAATTTGACATCGCGTATCGATAGCACTCATTACTTCATGAGTATAAAGAGCTAGTTGTGTCTCACAATAATGATATTTTCTGAATGTTTGCTTTGTGTCAATAAATCGTTTTCTACGAGATACTTGATAATGATCGCAAATCGACGTTAGTGATAGGGGCCTGTAATTCAGCGGATTACTCCTACTTCCCTTTTTGGGTATTGGTGTGACTTGAGCAATTTTCCAGTCTTTAGGTACGGATCTTTCTGTGAGCGAGCGACAGTACGTAACTGCTAAATCTGGAGCTATTGTATTAGCATACTCTGAGAGTAACCTGACTGGTATACAATCTGGACCGGAGACCTAGGCTTTATTATTCGATTTAAGCTGCTCTGTTACACCGAGGATATCTACTTCTATGTTTCTCGTCTTGGCAGTTGTTCTTGAGTGGAATTCAGAAATATTTACTTCGCGAAATAGCGGAGAGACATCCACTGGGGGCGATATAATTAAAACAAAGGCGTCTTATGTCGCAGCGGAATCCTCTCACGAAATTCTCCTCCGAATGCGAAAATATGTTGCTGATGCCGACCTACATATGGAGAAACCATCATCAAACTAAAATAAGGGAAATCATAGCTCTCACGGAAAGACATAGGTGTTCCTTTCTTCCGCGCGCTCTTCGAGACGGAATAACAGGCAGGCAGGCGGCACGGGTTAGCTGGCTTTTCTTGAAGATCCATTGCATGGAGAGGTTATGTTTCCGTGTACAGAGGAGTGGATACAAGTAAAATAAAAAGTACTGGTGTTGGTATAATGGTAAAAGTCGGCAGTATGCTGCACGCTTCTTTTTGTTGACACTCGCAAATAATGCAATTTGCTATGGTTAGTGTTGTTATAGTTATGTAATGATACGCATAGCCATATCAATGGCCCATGTCTTATCTATTTTACTTTTTTTAAAAAAATTGTTCGTTTTAAAATTGTTATACAAGAGAACCATCTGTTCTAATCATTAATTTTTTTCACTATGTTTTTGAAGCTGGTGGGCTACCTGGTATTACTTTTCTCTAGCCCCTTGAAGCATATTGTGAGCTTCGGCTAATGGTAAGACCCTAGCAAGTTGTTTATTATGTTCCTTTCTGGAACAAATTACAACTCTCTTTCTTTAGTTCTGTTGGCGAATTTTATTTCGTATGGCGCATTATTGGAAACACTCTATAAGTGGAGTCATGTTTAAACTTTAACTTGTAGTATTGTGCCTATTGTGTATTGAACCTGGGACCTAGAAACGACAGAGAGGCTTCGTCCCACCATAGCCCTCAGTGGTTGACAACCCCACAACAGGCCACAGCAGTCCACCCACCCCACCTCAGCCCCACACCGAATGCAGGGTTATTGTGTGGTTCGGCTCCCAGTGGATGCCCCCCTGGGAACGTGTCATACCAGACGAGTGTAACCTTAAATGTTTGCGTGGCAGAGAGATTATGGTGTAAGTGCACGGCAGACAGTGTTTGCGCAGCAATGGCCGACATAGTGCAACTGAGGCGGAATAATACGAACCAGCCCGCATTCGACGAGGCAGACTGAAAACCGCCTTAAAAATCATCCACAGGCTGACCGGCACACTGGACCTCGACACTAACCCACTGGGCGGATTCGTGCCGGGGAACGACATGCCTTCCCGCCCGAGAAGCAGCGCGTTAGACCGAGCGGCTAGCCGGGCGGGCTACTTGTAGTATAATCTGATGAGACAATTATTTCCTTGTTTGTTAACAGCATTTACTAAGTTGCTGAGAGAGTTTCTTTGTCGGCGGCTTCTTACCGCGTGGGCCTTGTTTACTTGCGGCAGTTTTTACGGCCCTCGAGCATTCCCAGCGTGGCTTGCTATTGGTTTGCATTCGCGCATCCTTGCTGTCTGCGATCAAGTTGAATATCTTATGTTATCTTACTTGAGCTGTAAATTAAATTTTGTTGCCGACCAAGAGACATTTGATTAACTGATTCCACATACGAAATTTTCTCTTTAAAGTATAATGAATATTATATTCTTATTTTAAGTTTTATTCTTAATGTTTTGAGTGAAAGATTCTGTGTAGTCCCTATGTTATCTTGTTAATAGTTATCTTTTGGGGATCCGTGTAATGTCTTGGACTAGAATTTGCTTGAAGAAATTTATCTAGAACCGTCTCAATTACTTTAATGGGCTAGTTTATATACGATCGGTTGATTTAAAAATGTTAAAATGGCCCATATTGTTAAGGTCTTATTTCTTGTATTTGTTTGAGGTTATTATTATTGTAATTTAACAGCTGTCTTATTTACCATTTTGGACGATTATAATGGCAAATTACCTTCAATTTTTCAACCTGTTTATCAAAGAAGACCTGTTGTTACCAAAGAAAATGTATAAAAATAAATTTTGCTATCCAACGATCCAAGGATTGTTAGTCCTTCCATGCCATTTCACTGATCCTGGTAATTCCCGATTTCAATTTGGGAACATGAATTTCATAAACGGTAACCGATCATACCCATTTCAATGATAGGTTCAGTTGGACGATAGGACGCAATCCATATCATGTATAAACACAGCCCACACTGTTATGGACCCACCGCCAGCTTGGAGAGAGCCTTGACAACTTGGCTCCGTAGCTACGTGGGGTCTGTACGACACTCGAACCCTATCATCAGTTTTACCAACAACAACGTGATTTATCTAACCTGGCCACGGTTTTCCAACGGTCTAGGTTCCAACTGATACGGTCACAATACCTGTAGAGTCACTGTAGCCTATTTCATGCAGCTGACAGAGGTAATAGCGTCGTTGGACTCTTGTCACAGTCCAGTAACGACAGATTTCGCCGCGCTGTCCTAACGGATACGTTCGTCGTACGTTCCACACTTTAAAGCAGTGTTGCTTGTCTGTTAGCACTGATATCTCTAAGCAAACGTCACTACAGTCGGTCATCAAGTGAAGGCCGTCGTCCACTGCGTCGTCCGTGGTGGGAGACAATGCCTGAAACTTTCTATTCTGGGCACCCTGTTGACACTGTGGATCACGGAATATTGAATTTCGTAACCATTCCTGAAACTAAATTCCACATGCGTCTAATTCCGATCACCATTCCGCGTTCAAAGGCTGTTAATTCCCGTCGTGGGGCAATAATCATATCGGAAACATTTTACGTCACTCAGTTGAGTACAGATGACAGGTTCGCCAAAGCGCTGCCGCGCACGCGGTACTACCGCCATCTGTATGTGTGCATATCGCTATGAAAGGATATTTGTCACCTCAGTGCATGAATGTGTAATTTGGATGTAAAATATCTTTGCAATTAATTGTACAAGGGATCAGTGCAGCTTGAAGCTAACTAACTAAGTTTTTTTTTTTGTTTTTTGAATCTGTTTGCTTCTTGAAGAAGTAATTTTCTAATAGGTCATTGCATACACCGTTTGCTAGGCTGCCAGCCAGACATTTTCACTTTGCAAGACCGCTCTATTGGCTGTAGTATTGGTTGCTTGCTGGAAGTAATTTAGTTGTGCGTTAAAGTAAGCTTAGTGACTGAGACAGTGTCATCTATTTCTAATTTTTCTACCTGGACATATATTCAAAGATTATCTTCGGTAATGGGCACAATTTCCTTGACTGGGACATTTGTGTAAAGTCTAATCAGGTCTAAAGAAAACAATATAAAATTTTCTGTGGTATTTATGCCAGTTATTTTATGTTAAGGATCTGTGGTATTTTTGATTGTATATTGTTTATAATAAACACAATATCAATTAAGAATATCATCTCTTGTATGCTTTTAGAATTATAGCATCGTTAATTTTATTTTTTTCTGTATTCTATTTAGCGTTTGGCTTTCTATGGTTAGTTTACTGTTATTGCTTTTTTTGTTGTCACGTTTCTATTTTGGATATTTTACCGCCTACGTCACTTAGTTCTACTACTTGAAATTTTTGTGTATCGACTGCAATTTTTACATGTCCAATCACTTCAGCTGTACTATTACCTGATGGTTCTCATTCAGTACCAAAAGTAAAATATTTCTGTAATGGGTTCATTTCATTCCACGTAAAGTTAATATTGGTAACATTAGATGTTCTTTCAGTCAATTGAAATTTAGAATTTTATTTGATTTATCATTTCATGGGGTATTTATTTGCTAGTCAAGTTTTCATTTTCTTGCTATGTCAGTTTAGAATATTTTACTGTTCATTTCTGTCATATTCAGCATTAATGTTCACCATAATGCCAGATTTTGGAGCCTTTGTTTATTTGCTTATTTCAAGCTGTGTTAGATGTAATTGAATATTCAGATATTGGATTACTTTATGATTTTGTTGGATATCATTTTTCATCGACAGTAGTTTACTTTTATCTTTAATTCATCCTGTTACGTGTGAAGTTGACTTAGCATATTTTGCGTTGACTGTTTTTACTTTCATGAATACCACAGCTAGCACAAATATTTTCTTCTTTTTTGCAAGTCTCTAGGTGGCACCTTTCGTCTAATACACACCTTTTCCCGTCAACTTGAGGTACAGTAAGAGCGTAGTAACTTATAAACAGTGCAAGCATTTACTGTGAATGCTTTTCATTTTCATGTAGCTCCAGTTATTTTTTGTTTTAAGTAAATGGATCCAAATCGTTTGTGTCTGTTAGTACAGCCGCTGTTTTCCTCTATCTTTTTGGAACGTGAGTGGTAACTGGCACAGTGAAAATGTCCTTATATACTGTAATCCTTGGATGTTGTAAAGCAGACAGTGTCCCTTGTTCCAACATGCTCCATAGGCGTCAGATGATGTTCATCACCCCACTGACCTCTCTGGAGATATGAAATTACAATGAAATCCAGTCCATTTTTCTGCTTACAGGCGTTGATAAATATCAACGAGGACAGTTGAAAATATGTCTTCGACCGGAACTCTACTGCTTACATGGCAGACGCTCTATCCGACTGAGCCATCGAGGACACAGATAATAGTGTGACTGCAGGATGTTATCTCTGGCACGCTTCCCATGAGAACATACATTTCCAACTTACTGTCCACACCCTACACTTTTAGTGCCCCTGCC
This sequence comes from Schistocerca serialis cubense, assembly GCF_023864345.2. Lineage (NCBI taxonomy): Eukaryota > Metazoa > Arthropoda > Insecta > Orthoptera > Acrididae > Schistocerca > Schistocerca serialis. The sequence continues at coordinate 302,893,031 of NC_064638.1, forward strand.
CACTGTAATCATTACTCGCGGCAGTCAGTCTACCGATTCCCGTAAGAGTTTGAGCTATGTGAGTGCATACGCACTGAAGATCATTGGCCAGTAAGCCTTAACTACACGAAGATGATATCTGTTCTTTCGCACATAGAAATTTGATTAGTAGAATTAGTGGAGGTAGTAGTAGACGGAGTAGTAAAAGAAGAATAAGAATATTTCGAAGTAATGGTAAAATGTAGCGAGAAGAAAGAATCTCGAACCGAGTGTTCCTGCAGTCACAGCTGGCGTTTTTGCCCATAACGTTACGCCACGTGTTTTGCTTGAAGTGATCGTTAGCATGCGACCGCTGTCTGTCAAAGTTGCCAATCATTCGACACGGAGCGATACAGGCGCGCAGAAAATACCGCTGTTGCCGTCAACCTGTATTAAAACTTCAATCAAACAAAAGACGTCACTGGCCATGAAAAACGTTGATGTCAATTTAGAAGTGGACACCGGGGCACCTGCATTCGTTATTAACGCGGAGATACATTGGCGTTTCACGTCAGTTCTTTGCAGGCAACTAAATGTTATTTACTGCTTTAACAGGCCAAATAACAGTCATCATTATATATAGATACATATGTCGATGAATGTTTGTAAAGTCTTCTCCAAAGTATACACACATATCTTATCTAGACCACTCTTAGTGGATTTAGAAAAGATGTTATGCATAAAAGATGTAGCTCCGCATGATTCATCTAAAATCGTATTTAGTTGTATTCCGTTTCGAGATACAGAACCAATATCTAAGTAATATGGTACATATACATTACTAAAGTGCTGAGACTGTCACCTACTTTCCCGACACCTTGCATGACATTTCAATTCTTTGTTTCTTTAATATTATCTCCATTTGCAACAAATTATGATATCACATATGTCATTGAATATACCTGTATATCTACACTACTGGCCATTAAAATTGCTACACCAAGAAGAAATGAAGATGATAAATGGGTATTCATTGGAAAAATATATTATACTAGAACTGACATCTGACTACATTTTCACGCAATTTGGGTGCATAGAACCTGAGAAATCAGTACTCAGAACAACCACCTCTGGCCGTAATAACGGCCTTGATACGTCTCGGCATGAGTGAAACAGAGCTTGGATGGCGTGTACAGGTACAGCTGCCCGTGTAGCTTCAACATAATACCACAGTTCATCAAGATTAGTGATTGTCGTATTGTGAAGAGCCAGTTGCTTGGCCGTAATTGACCAGACGTTTTCAGTTGGTGAGAGATCTGAAAAATGTGCTGGCCAGGGCAGCAGTTGAACATTTTCTGTATCCAGAGAGGCCCGTACAGGACCTGCAACATGCGGTCGTGCATTATCCTGCTGAAATGTAAGGTTTCGCAGGGATCGAATGGAGAGTGGAACCAGGGGTCTTAACACATCTGAAATGTAACGTCCACTGTTCATAGTGCCATCAATGCGAAGAAGAGGTGACCGAGACGTGTAACCAATGGCACCCCATACCATCACGCCGGATGATACGCCAGTATGGTGATGACGAATACACGCTTCCAATGTGCGTTCACCGCGTTGTTGCCAAACACGGATGCGACCATCATGATGCTGTAAACAGAACCTGGATTCATCCGAAAAAATGGCGTTTTGCCATTTGTGCACCCATGTTCGTCGTTGAGTACACCATCGCAAACGCTCCTGACTGTGATGCAGCGTCTAGGGTAACCGCAGCCATGGTCTCTGAGCTGATAGTCCATGCTGCTGCAAATGTCGTCGAACTGTTCGTGCAGATGGTTGTTGTCTTGCAAACGTCCCCATCTGTTGACTCAGGGATCAAGACGTGGCTGCACGATCCGTTACAGCCATGCCGATAAGATGCCTGTCATCCCGACAGCTTGTGATACGAGGCCGTTGTAATCCAGCACGGCGTTCCGTATTACCCTCCTGAACCCACCGATTCCATATTCTGCTAACAGTCATTGGATCTCGACCAACGCGAGCAGTAATGTCGCGATACGATAAACCGCAATCACGATAGGCTACAATCCGTCCTTTGTCAAAGTCGGAAACGTGATGGTATGCATTTCTTCTCCTTACATGAGGCATCACAACAGCGTTTCACCAGGCAACGCCGGTCAACTGCTGTTTGTGTATGAGAAATCGGTTGGAAATTTTCCTCATGTCAGCACGTTGTAGGTGTCGCCACCGGCATCAACCTTGTGTGATTGCTGTGAAAAGCTAATCATTCGCAGATCACAGCATCTTCTTCTTGTTGGTTAAATTTTGCGTCTGTAGCACGTCATCTTCGTGGCGTAGCAATTTTAATGGCCAGTAGTGTATATCGCATTTGGCACATAGGGCATGACATCATAAACACTGAGATGGATGAAAAAGCTACATTTCCTTGAAAATGATTGCTAGTGAGTCAGGCTGTTAGGTTAGGTTGTTTGGGGGAGAAGACGAAACAGAGAGGTTATCAGCCTCGTCGGATTAGGGAACGTGCCCTTTCAAAAAAACCATCCCGGCCTGGAGCGATTTAGGGAAATCATGGAAAACCAAAATCAGGATGGCCGGACGCCGGATTTAAGCGTCGTCCTCCAGAATGCAAGTCCAGTGTGCTAACCACTGCGCCACCCCCCTCGGTGGGCCAGGATGTTCTTAAACCATAATTGCTAGTTTGAGCGCTTAGCGCCATCCAATAAAATTTAAACGTTTGAAACTGGGGATTTAGGAGCTACTGTTTGAACCTCATCATGGTGCTGCACATAATTTTCAGGAAAACGTCTGATTAAAAGTTAATATGCATCTACGATTGTTTATTTTTTTCTCTTTGGGAGTGGGGTTCGCTATGTGCGTGACACCCATCGAATCTAGCCAATGCGTGTCTCCCGAGGATATAATTAAAAAGTCTGTTGGCACATTTTTGTTTCTTTCGAGGGACTTACCAGTGCTTGGAAATAGATGCTCCTATTATTCTGCATACTGATGAGCTACTGGCTACAGTATCAGTATCCTAGCTCTATTCGCAAAATGATGAACCAAAACATGACCACTGCCCACCATGAAAGTGAATGTCTCCTGGTGGTGTAGGATGCTCGACACGCAGTAAGATAACCACGTACGTGGAACAGAGACGTATGGAGCACGTTGAAAATACGAGTATGTGACGACCGTTTGGTCATCCATGGTTTGACACAGTAAGTGGAATTCGGAGGTCTGTGTCTCATCTGATACATGTTGCTGCCGGCAAAAGCGTTTCTGAACACACCGCTCAGCACGCATTCTTGAACATAGGACCGTGCGCAGCAGATGACATAAAGGTATTAAACTCACGATATCGTTAGTAACGATTGCTTTGGGCGCGGAATCATTGATTTCGACCCTGGACCAATGTTAACGTGTCATCTTGTTTGGCGGTTCACGTTCCTTGTTGCACCACATCAATGGACCTGTTCAGACAGGCTGTCATTTATGCAAACTGTCGCGTAATCCCCACCGCACACCCTTTTTACTTTATATGCAGTTTGTAAGAAATAATATTTTAATTAATTTTATATTGCTAGCACGACAGATAAAATACGATTCTCACTATTAGTTTCTGCAGTTCAAAATATTTTAAGTATATGCGCTTTGACCTGTAATGTGGGGATACGCACAGCACTGAAAGATTTCCTGCTGTGGACGTACGATCTTTGATTTGCAAACTATTTTTATATAACAAATGGGTTCAAATGGCTCTGAGCACTATGCGACTTAACTTCTGAGGTCATCAGTCGCCTAGAACTTAGAACTAATTAAACATAACTAACCTAAGGACATCACACACATCCATGCCCGAGGCAGGATTCGAACCTGCGACCGTAGCGGTCGCTCGGCTCCAGACTGCAGCGCTTAGAACCGCACGGTCATTCCGGCGGGCCTTTGTATAACACTGATCTCGCTTGTTAGATATGGAACATGGTATCATTATTGTAACTAATTATGAAATAAAAAAATGCCCTTCGCTACTTTCATCTCTGGAATGCACTGAAAATTACTCTTATTACCTGTACGGAAGTTACAGTGTTATGTTCGCTAAACGTAAAGCTGCAGTGGATATTTTTAAATATATATGACACTATTAACTGCCACGACTAACATGAGAGAATGAAACTAAAGAAATGAAATTTGATTTTTATGTTATTAGCCAGAACAGGTTTTGCACAGGAGTCTTTGATCATACACAAGTAAAATTTTATCATTTATGAATTATTTACGTAACTGATAACATAATAGCAACCGCGCATGTCCACCTGAAAATGACATAATAAAATTCACAATTTCCCTCTGAAGTCTCCAGGAAGCTGAAACAGTTAATTTTAATGTACCGTTATCTGCCCGCTATATTGCGGCGAAAACTTTCATTCAATTTAATTAGAATTTGCCGCGGCAGCGGTTCCCGCGGTCGCTGCACGGCTCTGTGTCATGAAAAATTCCTAATATGCCGAAAACGGCTAAGAATGTGGAATGAAATCTTGGGCAAGCTAGCAATAAATTATTACATTTAATAATTTTAACAATTTCTATATTCAAATAATCAACATAAATTGAAAGTACACACCTTTCACAAATATCAGCCTCCAATGGCGTCTTTCCCGATCAAAGGATAACCGAAGGCTACCTAAGTATTCAAGCGAGCGTCGCAGGCTCTTACAACTTTAACGGCTACAAGAAGACAGAGACAGTAATGTTTTAACCTACACTATTTATAGTCAATTTAATATGCATCTTTGTAATTATTTTGAATCATCATTGCCTGCTTCGATACACACATTCGCCGATAACAGACGTTATTTGTGAAATATAGATACATAAATATTGCACAAACATAAAAATGAAAAATTGTTATTTTCCTTTGTACATAATCTACAACCATTCATACAGTAATGAAATAATAATAATGATACAGATAAATATTTATTTTTATTTTTTATATTATAACGATTTTGTAAATGTCTTGCCAGGAGACGTCAAAGTACGGCTGCTCGAAACGTATGTTGCACCACGGAAACATGCCCATGGGGCGGTATTATGTCATGGAGGGACAATCAGAAGGGTTCCCATGGGACGTGTGATAGTAATGGAAGCCTTCTAGCTGGGGGTAACGTGAACATTACTGCGGAAAATCTGCACGCTTCATGCTTGGTGTCTTCTCTGACAATGATATCATCTTCCAGTGGCATAACCATGTCGTAGGGCGCAATAGGGCGGCAGTATTTTGAGATTTATAAAAGTAAACTAACGTTGATGTCTTTACCACTACATTGGCCTGATGTCAAACGTAAGGAACATACGTAAGAAACAACTGGTCGCCGGCTCCAAGACCCCAGACTACCGGCACTTAACGTACGGGTTTGGCTTCAGATGTGCTTAGACATCTGGTGCAACATACCACCGGAAACCTACAACACGTATGTCAAATACATGCCACGCACTACCACTGCAGTACTGCGCTCCAAATTGTGCCATCACACATTTAGCCCAGAGGTATACTTTTTTTATTTCATCCAGCTTCACTTACCTACACTTACCACTAGACACTAGTATAATAGACTGTCTTGTCGTGTTCGAAATGCTACCTCAATACGGTTCAAATGGTTCAAATGGCTCTGAGCACTATGCGACTTAACTTCTGAGGTCATCAGTCGCCTAGAACTTAGAACTAATTAAACCTAACTAACCTAAGGACATCACACACATCCATGCCCGAGGCAGGATTCGAACCTGCGACCGTAGCGGACACGCGGTTCCAGACTGAAGCGCCTTTAACCGCGCGGCCACATCGGCCGGCTACCTCAATACGCCTAGCGGCAAATGCGAAGGATGCTACAAGCGGTGAACATTTTATATTGCAATTGTCACTGGATCCGCCCACGAGCAGCACTACAACTAATTTAAAATAGCTAATTAATAGAGTCACTGGTATGAAATTTTAATTAGGAAAAATCATTCATTTTTCTCTAGTCAATCATATACTATGCCCCACAACCTGATAAAACTTATTCTCTGGTCCACGTCAGACCAGATCAAAGTAACTGTAATTTGTCTGGGCCAAAAGATTTGAAGGAGCTCCAATTTTTCTTTTTATTTTTATTTTTTTTTTTTTGGACATCGTAAGTTCCTTTGGCTATTTTATACCAAATGCTGCTCAGGTATCACTTCCTTTGATTCAGCTAAGTTAGAAGTGAATTAAATTTCACGGTCCGTCACTTGCCAGTCAGTGTTTCATAAATTCCCTGCATGGTCACAGTTTTCTCAACGAAAACATTTACTTCTGAGTTTGGATGCTTTGCAGTTTGGGCTCATCAGTGTTCTGTCACACAATTACCCAAAGAAACGCAAGAACAGACTGCATGGTAGTGTGAAACAATAACAATGAGAGAGATGAGCTACAGCCATTAAGCATTATTATTTACAGCGCAACAGAATTTCATATTTTCTTATACGAAGCAAAAGTTCCACCTAGTCACGAACCACAGGCCTTTATTTTGGTTTTTGACGAATGACTCTTGTAGACTAAACGGTACAACGATTACGCTGTGGGTGCTGTTTTTGAACAATTGCTGTTATAAGATCCACGAGAGGCGTACCGCTCAACACCCTCTCGTGCCTTCTGACAGGTCCAGTGCGATAATCAGGAGCTACTCTCCTTGCGCCTCGATGAAAACAGAACGACATGTGTGGATAAAACTCCTGCGTCAAGATCGTAAATTTTCCTTACTGATTACTGGTCTCGGCTCATTACCGAGCCACCTTGAAATCAATCCAAAAGTGTAATATTAATATTATTGTAATTTTTAGAGCTAAGTCACACTAGTTAAATAAAAATCCTAAAGTGAAATCCTGAGTTGGTTATGGAACTTGACAACGTTGATCACTAATCAAATGTTGTTACAAGATCCACTAAAATTCTCGCTTTAGGATTTTTATTTAACTAGAGCAAATAAACTGTAGAAAAAACTATGTGTAATGAATCTCACACGCTAAACGACATTTTAGATTGATCTGAAGATGGCTCGACAATGAGCTGAAGTCGGTAATCATTAAAAAATTTACGACACTGACGTACGGTTTTTATCCATACGTGTTTTAAATTAACAGACTGCACGTCTCCCCTTCTGTCTCCCTTCCCTTCTGATCGCGACTATGCTCCGGCCTAGGATCTTCAAGCTGTTGTAAGAGACGCTCTCGTTGATGTCGATCTAGACATAGCAAAAACGTACTTTAAAGTAGTTGGATCTAGTTCAACGATTCTTCCCATAACCAACTTCCTGGGCCACAAGTACATCAAATATGTTGTCACGTTGGCAGGGTAGTGGATTGTTGGGCGCTGCCTTGTTGCTGGTGGTGGACTGTGTCATCAAAGAAATCAGCAGCTAAAGCCCGAATACTGATGAAAATATTCATCATAAAAGAAGTACCGCACACCGATGTATGCAACAGTCACTCTGACCAAGTTCTGTTCGCTTTACCAAATGAACAAAATAAGACATCTGACCCCCCTGTCATTTTCATGCTGAGTCTACCTTTGGTGCAGAACAATTGGTCAAAATATTTATGGCCTAAATCGCGATAATTACGCCCACGGTGGCTTCAGTGGAAATTCTGAAATAGTTTCTTGTTACATGTCGATCTGTCCCCGAAAATGACTGTAGAGCATATAAGATGCTGCACACGCGCCGATACTGTACGTTTGTCGCTCTCGTGCACCGGACCCAGCGAACCATGCACTACGATATGGGCTTTCAACAGACAGCCATACACAGGGATGATTACAGGGAATTGTCCGTAGAAATTGGGAAGGGGAAGGGAGGGGGAGCAACTGTTTGAAGTGACAACAGGACAAGAGCACTGTATCAATGCAATCAGCTCCGCACGCGACAACTAAGTGGTGCTGCCTCTTCAGGGTCCACGTAGCCAGCTCAGTGCGCTACCAACGCCAGCTATGCCTGCCATCTGGCCCAGAACATGACGCTGTTCAGGCTTCCCCACTCTTTGCCTACACCCCAGGCGAGGTACAACCACCGCCCCCGCTGTAATCCCACTATGCAGAAACCACCACGCGCTAAACTCTGCGGTGAAACCTATGGAGACCGAACCAATGACCCCAACCGTGCAATGTCCATCCTCCGTCCGTGACTCCCTGCTTTCGCCACCGATCATCACACAGCCATTGCAGGGACATCCACCTCCTCCTATTCCCTTCGTGGCAGGTCACAGTTTCATCTCAGTCACTACCATATCAGCGGGCTCTCCTTACGATCCAGAGGGAGGAGGCGATAGAGTGTATGCACGTCAAAGTTCCTCAGCGACGCCTGCTGTTCCGGAAGTCGCGGCATACACCCACATTTCACGTTGGGATCACCACTGGTCAACTACACGATATAAAAACGTAGCCTATAAGTTCCAACGTCAGTAAATTTTTGGTATAGAATCCTTCGTATGCCTATTTTTTTTCTGTCATAAGTTTCCTGACTGGTTTTATTCAGCTCTCCGCCAACTCTCTCTTTTGCCAACCTCTTACTCTCAGAGTAGCATTTGCATCTTACGTCCTTATTTATTTATTGGACGTATTCAGTCTCGGTCTTCCTCTACTGTTTTCATACTATACAGCTCATTCTACTACCATGAAGGTTATTACCTGATGTCGTAACACATGTCCTGTCATCCTAAACATTTACTGCTTTCCATACGTTCTTCATAACTTATTGTTTCCATCCACCACATCGCAAACGCCTGTAGTCAGGTTTTCCCATATTCTATGTTTGACTAATATAGAGTACCGTTTTCCAACGGAATGTCTAACAGATTTCCTCCTCAAATTAGGTACCTTCTGATTAAGATGACCTTGACTTATTTTTTGATTCCGATTTGGGCTCACGTTACTTGAAGTCATACCGTTCGGTCCCTCAACAGTGATTCCACCTGTCGACTTTAGTGTCGATCATTGCACTTACACAGTACAAGTTCACGACGGTAACCAGTCTAGTTTGTCAGATTACGGTACAGAAGATAGTTATTTATAAATCCATGAAGACGCCGTACCTGCATCCATTGCCGTTATAAACGCAGTTCCACAAGGTACTCATCTCACAGACGAGTTAAAGGAACGCACTAGGAAATCTCTGCATGCCGTGTCATTTCTTGAATGACATGAAGGGGAGTGGATGTGCGCTTGGAGCAGTCACATAAACGTACAAGAGGTATTGGTCAAAATGAGAAGAAATGGTCCTATAGGTGACCCTGGTGCGGACTGTGGACCTCCACAATCGGCGGCTGACCGCAGTTGGCAGTTAACCAGCAGGTGGCCTGTCAGTTGGTACCATAATTCGATGGTATTAAGACTTCGAGTGGACTGGTTGTCCGTAGGTAGTGGAGACAGAATCAAGCGCTGACAGGTTGCTAACGCATCTCGAATCGCAGATATTTCCTTGGGGGTGACTGCCTGATGCCTGTCTGGAACTGAAGTATGTGTGGAAGCCTGACCTACTATTGGCACAAGGAGAGCGATGAACAAAGTGTGATTGGCACAGTTTTCCCATTATGTCAGCAAATTCACACTAATGGTAGTGCTGTAATGGTGTAGTAACTTTTCTCTTCACAACCCTCAGTGGCGACTTGTGCAGTGGCATCGTACTGAATACATTTTCTTGCGAGAGATTGTCTAACTGTCGATGGATCTTGCGTGAATCTTGCTGTGATGTATTTTACTGGTAAGATGACAGGTGTTTGCTACTACCCAAGAAGTGGCCATGTGCGTCATAGCTGTCACAAGAAACTAAATCTTTATTGTTTACACATCCACCAATGGAATGTACATTAACGAAGATAAACTCACATCCGGCCTTGTCTTCTAGCTGTTTCACTATGTTTGTCAGGCAGTAGGTTTAAAAATTATGCTCTTTTTTCTTTACTGTTGTCTGATAAAATGTAACAGAGTTAATGTGCTGGCATATATGCTTGTTCCTGGTTTACTGTTACGGCTATTTCTCAAATGTGGTGTTTAAATCGAAGTCGCCTGAACAGATGGCATTGAGGTCGCAGTTGATTATAATTTTAGTTTGTCATGAATCGCAACATGTGAATGTTTAATGTTGTTCTGTAGTATCAGTGGGGTTGCTAAGTTTATATTCACTGATCTCATTACGAAAAGTTACCAGCGACCGATTTGTTTAATCCTACCTTCAAACTGTGGACTCCGAATCACTGAATCTCTCGGCCAGTTTAGGTTAAAAAATCTAGAATTTTTTATGAGAATTCTTGGAATATTCCTGCTTCAGCACTAACAATTTCTTTGAGTTCCGGTAGATGGCGAAACTATACATAGCCTTTAAAATGGCGTCCGTAGCGGAGATGCTTTCCAGGCAGATAGTTGTCATTTTCAGCTGGTCGAAAACCAGAGCATCACAAATAATCATACGCGCTTGCAGAATGTCTACGGAGACTTTAATACAATGTCTTCTACGATGGATTTGGCTACCTCGAATGCTTCTGCTGTTTTCACGGCTTTTGTAATGGCATAGCGCATTAGATTATCATTGCAAACAATAATCCATCTATTCCCACTAGCAGACGTTGGAAATCGTCCGAGGAGGTCAATCCCAACACGCTGGAAAGGCATTTCGGCTGGAGGAATTGGTATGAGTCGGCCAGGTGGTTTCTAAGAAACACCATTTCTCCTCTGGCACTCTCGACAGTGTGACACATAGTGACGGACACTCCTAAATAAACCTGGCCAGAAAAATCTCTTGCGGAACCTATCGTATGTCTTAATAAATCCTAAATGTATGGCCACAGGTGTGTCATGGAATTTCTGTAGAACATGTAAGTCCATGTGTTTAGGAATCACTGGTAGCCACCACTTTCCAAATGTAAGTTTTTCTTGGAAAGTAATCCTTTAACTATCTTAAACTGTCCTTTCACATCCTCTGACCGATTTAAGGCCAGCATAATTTGAGATATCTTGGCATCCTTCTTCTGCTCAGCAGAGAGATCGTGGAGTGCAGCGAGACAGTCACTATCCTCATCAAAGTCTTGATGGTCTTGCACTGGGTTTCTTGAGAGACAGTTGGCGTCTTGATGTTTTCTTCCACTTTTGTACACTATGGTAATATCATACTCTTGAAGACGTAGTGCCCACCTGGCGAGTCATCCTGTTGGATCCTTAAGACCTGTCAACCAGCAAAGACAATGATGGTCTGTAACAACTGTGAATGGCCTTCCATCGAGATACTGTCGAAAACTGCACATAGCCCAGATCACAGCAAGAGATTCTCTGTATGTAGTTGAGTATTTTCTCTCGGATTTTGTAAGTGTCCTAGAAGCATAAGCTATAACCTTCTCTTTTCCATCCGAAATCTGCACCAGAACAGCACTGATCCCATACCCACTGGCATCTGTGTGTAGTTCTGTAGGTGCTCTCTTATCGTACAGGCCAAGTACAGGGTCAGTCGTCAGAGCTTTTCGCAGAACATCGATAGAATCTTGTTGAGCACCACCCCAGATAAATTTAACATCAGCTTGTAACAACTCTTGGAGTGGCCTCGCTTTCATACAAAAGTGTGATAAAACGGTGGTAATGAGAACACAATCCGAGGAAGCTTCTCACATCTCTAATACTGTTAGGAATAGGAAATTCCGTTATAGATCTCACCTTCGTTTGACACAAGGTGTCCAAGTATTTTTATTTCTTTTGCTCCAAAGAGACGCTTTCTTGGATTAAGTTTCAGTCTGGATTGTTGGAGACATTTGAGAACGGCCCTCAGTCTTTTTATGTGTTCATCAAATGTCTCTGAGAACAATATAATGTCATCTAAATAACAAAGGCAAAACGTCCACTTCAGGTACCTTAGAAGATTATCCATCATTCGTTCAAAAGTTGCTGGTGCATTACACAAACCAAACAGCGTTACCTTAAACTCGTACAGGCCGTCAGGGATGATGAATGCAGTTTTCTCATGGTCAACCTCACTTACTTCGATTGCATCACGAGTACATGTCCATGGATGAGAAAAACTTAGCCCCCTTCAGACTATCTATTGTATCGTCAATTCGTCGAAGAGGGTAAACGTTCTTTTTAGTTATCTTATTAAGCTTCCTGTAATCAACACAAAAGCGCCAACTGCCATCCTTCTTCCTGACGAGAAACACTGATGACGACCATGGGCACTGCGAAGGCTGAATGATGTCATTGTTCATCATTTTCTCTACCTCGTCGGGAATTATTTGACGTTCCGTTGCTGACACACGATATGCTCGCTGGCTTATTGGTTGATGGTCTCCAGTGCTAATCCTGTGCTTCACCGTGGATTTTTCTAATTTGCTCTTCACCTGTCTATTGAAACATTTAGAGAACTCATGAAGAATGGCAAGTAGCTTCTTTTGTTGTTCCTTAGTGAGATCTGGTGAAAGTCGAGCTAGAAGATCTTGTCTCATAGTGGTAGCGCTAATTTCGCCCACAGGCTCGGCATGGGAGGTTTCTATGACGCTCAGCTGTTCTGCAATTAACGGCTCAGCGTTTGCTATGCACATGTGTCTTGGAAGGATCTGCGGTTCTCGGCGACAGTTAACTATCCATAATTCACCGAATTCGTTCTTAAACGAGACGACCGAGGCTGGGATGACCAAGTTCAGCTGTATGCTTCTCTTATCTTCCACTTCAAGATCCATGGGTTGATGCATGGCATGACACATGACAGCTACCTTTCTAGCGCTGAATATAGGAATGATCACTTCATCCAGCACACATAGACTCCATACACTCGGATACACGTCTTCCTGTCCACAGTATCTCATCTCGTCTAGCATAATCTTCGAGCGACCACAACCTATAATTGCTTGAGATGCTTTCAAAAAGTCCCATCCGAGAATGACGTCATGATTACACTCTTGTAAGACGATGAATTCTAAAGACTGCGTATGGCTGTCGGCGAATACGGTTTTCTGCAAATGGAGACGGTACTTCACCGAAATGGCTGAATACGATGCTCCAACGTCGACAAGAGCTTTGGCTGGTCGGCCATCCATGAGGATATCGACTTAGTTTCTTATCATTTTTGTAGTGATCGACGGCAGAGGATTTTTCTCTTCGGCTGCCTCAACTCCAGGAAGGTTGTACCCTTTAGTTTTCCAGGTTGCAATGGCTAGGTGATCGACTGGAGCTTCTAAACGGCGATGGAGACTTCGATTGGAGTGTTGGGGAGCGTCCTCTCCAGCGGATATCTTTCAGCGATGGTGATCTTCGTCGTCCTGCACCCACATCCTCTTGTTCATCTTCGTCGTCCCGGAGTTGGCGTCGGCTAAGATCGGTCTGCTGTCTTCTGGCGCGGGCGTCATCAAATATCCGCCGCCTTTCTCGACAATAGCGCACCACATATCCCGGTCGTCCGCAGAGAAAATATACTGGTTGGTTATCATGGGTCCTCCAGATGTCAGTCTTCGTTGACGCCCAAACAGGTTCCTCATGCGACATTTCAGGAATGTAACTTCGCCCGGGTATCGAATTTTTCACCGTTTTAAAGGGAAATGGAGGACGAGAGATTGGGTTCAATTTTTGTTCCACTTCCTCCCTTATGACCTCTTGAAGCGTCTCGGTTTTTTGCTCGCCGTGGAATCCAAGTGTCTTCTGAACTTCCCCTCTCACTATCTGACGAAGAACACTTCTGAAATCAACTTCTTTCTCCATTGCAATCGATACGACGTTTGGAAGCCGTTCAAACTTCTTGGGTGTAATTCTTTTTGATGCATTGTCTTGATATAATGGCACAATTTTATGAAGTCGTCTGCTGTCGAAACCTTCTCCAGGAGTAGGGCTTTATACAAGTCCTCAGCAACACCCTTCATGAGATGTGCAGATGTAGGATGCTGTCGTTTCTCCTGTTCGCTGTGCCCTGCACCTTAATTTATCTTCAGCCTTGCACTTCTGTCGTTGTGTGTCACCGAAATATTTGCGCAGCTCCACCTGGAACTTGTAAACTTCTCTTCGTTGTTCTCATACCAATGCTTGGCAGTGCCCTCTAAGTAGAAAAATAGTTAGCCAAGCACATGGTGTCATCCCATTTGTTAAATCTGGCTACACGCTCATATACCTTCGGCCATTTGTTTGGATCTTGACCATCGTTACCAGAGAACCCGGAAAGATATCTCACGTAGAGGCACACGCTTGCTGCCATCGTGACGTCCTCTTTTTCTTCTCTCTCCGATAGATTGCGATCTGTTGAATATGGCTCGAACTCGGGTTTCTCGCCATGTAAACGGCGGGTCCGTCGTGGCCTGATGGGAGCCACAGTGTCGTCGATAATGTGCACTACCACAAGTTCCAATACCCAGCACCTCCACCAGACTAATGTCACGTAGAGGAAGGTGTAATTAGATGGATTACGAACACTAACTTCACTTAACGAAGGTTTATTCAGCACTTGCACATACAAGAGTGCGGAGCGAACTGCCTTCGGTCAGAACACATACGGTATATATACAGCTACAGAACATTGCAGTACAATGATTCGTGCCATGTACTCGAACCGAAGATAGAAATTAAAATACTTCACTTTAGGTGAGATCTGAACACACGTCTCTCCGTTCAACAAACTAGTATCACAACCACTATACTACGGCGCATGCGCCACTCAGCTTCTTATGCGACAATAATGTAACATACCAATAACGTGTACCTTCTGAAAATCGTATGTGCACTATATGCATAAATGGTTGTATGCAGACTTTCTTTAGCTTTCATTCTTATCTTATTACGTAGTTACTCTTTGTAGCTTTCTCCCTTTAAACAGCAGAATGCTTAGTTAACACTAACACATTTGAAATTTTGTTAAAGTATTATGTGCTGTATTCATTCCAGTTAGTGAGCAGCATTTGATCTGTTCTTTTATATAGATAACAGACAAAGAAAGTAACTAGTAAATACATACCCTCAACAAATTGATGAAACGATTTTACCCTCTTTATCGCCTCAAAAACGCAAACAACCGTATAGTTCTCTGTGAAATAGGAAAGACTCACAAAAGTCTGCACACCAGAGAGGAGCTGAAAAATCTCCATTGGATTGTTTTTCCTCATCCATCCCACAGCCTGAATCTCGTACCTTCCGACTTCCATGTGTACGGCCCAACGAAGGACACACTCCGTGGGAAGCAGCACGTGGATGATGGCTAGATTATTGATACTGCAAGGTACACTGCTGGGCATTAAAATTGCTACACCACGAAGATGACGCGATACAGAAGGGAAATTTAACCGACGGGAAGAAGATGCTGTGATATGCAAATGATTAGCTTTTCGGAGCATTCACACAAGGTTGGCGCCGGTGGCGACACCTACAACGTGCTGACATGAGGTATCCAACAGATCTCTCATACATAAACAGCAGTTGACCGGCGACGCCTGGTGAAACGTTGTTGTGATGCCTCGTGTAAGGAGGAAAAATGCTTACCATCACGGTTCCGACTTTGATAAAGATCGGATTATACCCTATCGCGATTGTGGTTTAACGTATCGCGACACTGCTGCTCGCGTTAGTCGAGATCCAATGACTGCTAGCAGAATATGGAATCGGTGGGTTCAGGAGGATAATACGGTACGCCGTGCTGGATGCCAACGGCCTCGTATCACTAGCAGTGGAGATGATAGGCATCTTATCCGCATGGCGGTAACGGATCGTGCAGCCACGTCTCGATCCCTGAGTCAACAGATGGGGACGTTTGCAAGACAACAACCATCTGCACGAACAGTTCGACGACGTTTGCAGCACAATGGACTGTCAGCTCGGAGACCATGGCTGCGGTTACCCTAGACGCTGCATCACAGTCATGAGCGCCTCCGATCGTGTACTCAACGGCGAACCTTGGTGCACGAATGGCAAAACGCCATTTTTTCGGATGAATCCAGATTCAGTGTACAGCATCATGATGGTGTTTGGCGACATCGCGGTGAACGCACCTTGGAAGCGTGTATTCGTCATCGCCATACTGGCATATCACCCGGCGTGATGGTATGGGGTGCCATTGGTTACACGTCTCGGTTACCTCTTGTTGCATTGACGGCACTTTGAACAGTGGACGTTACATTTCAGATGTGTTAAGACCCCTGGCTCTACCTTTCATTCGATCCCTGCGAAACCCTACATTTCAGCAGGATAATGCACGACCGCGTGTTGCAGGTCCTGTACGGGCCTTTCTGAATACAGAAAATGTTTCACTACTACCCTGGTCAGTACATTCTCCAGATCTCTCACCAATTGAAAATGTCTGGTTAATGGTGGCCGATCAACTGGCTCGTCACAATACGCCAATCACTACTGTTGATGAACTGTGGTATGGTATTGAAGCTGCTTGGGCAACTGTACCTGTACACGCCATCCAAGCTCTGTTTAACTCAATGCCCAGACGTATCAAGGTCGTTATTACGGCCAGAAGTGGTTGTTCTGGGTACTGATTTCTCAGGATCTATGCACCCAAATTGCGTGAAAATGTAATCATGTCAGCTCTAGTATAATATATATGTCCAATGAATACCCGTTTATCATCTGCATTTCTTCTTGGTGTAGCAATTTTAATGGCCAGTAGTTTATTAGCTCCGACGTCGCCCTGTACAGTGGTACCACGAGGGCACACTGTAACCACTAATAAGGTGGCGTAAGAGCTTCATACTGAACGGAGTATATGTTGAAAACAAAAATTTTGTAGCCGAAAGAGTAGTGAATTGTACGGTGTATTGGAATCCTAAATAAAAGTAACCTGCCTCCAGCAAAAGAAATGTGTTGCATTAAGTATTGAACGCCCCTCGTATTTTGAGCACTGAGAGTGACGTTAATGTGCTTCACTGTTCTTCATTTACATCTTATTGTATCATACAAGTTGTGAAGACAACTGCCCATAGAACTTGAGTGTTGTTCCCCGTAATAATTTCACATTTGCATTTTCAGTTATTCAGACCGTGCCCATGTCACGTTGTTCTGCAGTTGCCAAATCTGTTATACATATCGGAGAAAGGGTCGCTATGTTACAGTGTCGCTGCCATCTGAAGTCGGAATCTGATGATTAGTTCACATATCGAAGATCACTGTTCGTGTCACACGGTGTGAGAATATCGTTACTGGCTCTCTGAAAATCAGGTGAATGTACTGAACGTGATGTTATTTGAGGCTACTAGGCAGTGTTTCAGTATGGCCTTTTATAATTCCTTTTCTTTCATCCAGAAGAATATAATCACTACATAGTAATCAGATATGAGCATGATGGAGACACACATTTATCGCTTCGTAATGCCTCAGAGAAGAAAACGGAATACATCCTCCACCAGGACCATAATACGGGACTTTTATTTTTATTACCACCTACTGCCCGAGTACCGATTAACAACCTGTTTCGTTATGAATGACTTTTCCAGAACGCTAGAGAAATGTTTAATATCGTCAATGTTTGTTGGTTCAAATGGCTCTGAGCACTATGGGACTTAACATCTATGGTCATCAGTCACCTAGAACTTAGAACTACTTAAACCTAACTAAGGACATCACACAACACCCAATCATCCCGTCAATGTTTGTTATGGCCTGGATAGTCGAGTACTTTAAGTACCCGCTTCAGGGATACGGGGAAGCTCTAGGGCCTAGTACGAAGTTCGCCCGGTGAACTAACGACAAGGGCCAGTCTGGATTTGGTTCTAAGGTGTTTTCTCCCAAAGACCTAGGTGGAAATCGGGCTGATACGAACGATCCGCCACAGCTACACTATTCACAAATATTTAGAATACATTATTACACTTGCACAAGAGTTAATATGGAATCAGACAGATAGAGTACTCCACTTCCGCCCTAGAGGGATGAAGTGGTGACAGAAAGGGCGTACGACCACCCACTGTCGCTGAAAATGAAAATTACGAAATAGCACGACGATCCTGTGGAGCTACCAGATAAGGCTAGGAAGAGGAAGATAGTCAATGAAAACGTTTGAAGAAGTTACATATGTGTCTGCGTTATTAGATTCATAGTGAAAAAACTTGTGGTTTGGTTACAGAAAGGATACGAGCAAATAGATATGTGATGTATGTGATAGTCGATGCCCCAACATATACAAAACGTTAGTTATTTTAAAACTGAGCTGTAGCTCCCATGTTATATCTTATTTTGTGCTTCTTCTCACAGTCACATTAAGCATGGAAAATGTGTAGAAAAGGAACGTAGCAGCATTACATGAAACGTTTTTTACATGAAATGTCCAAAATGCCGTCTTGGATACGATTAATTACATTTTTTGGGGGGTGGGGGGAGAAGGGGCATCAGTCTTCATCTCAGAATAGCACTTGTAACCTATGTCCTCTATTATTTGCTGGATGTATTGCACTCTCTATCTTCCTCTAGATGTCCTGTCTTCTGTCCCTTCTCCTTATCAGCGTTTTCCACATATTCCTTTCCTCTCCGATTCTGCACTGAACCTCCTCATTCCTTACCTTATCAGCCAACCTAATTTTCAACATTCGTTTGTAGCATCATAATACAAATGCTTCCATTCTCTTCTGTTCTGGTTTTCGCACAGTCCATGTTTTACTACTATACAATGCTGCACTCAATACGTATATACTCAGAAATTTCTTCCTCAAATTAAGGCCGATATTTGATATTAGTAGACTTCTCTTAGCCAGGAATGCCCTTTTTGCCATTGCTAGTCTACTTTTGATATCCTCCTTGCTCCGTCCGTCACTCGTTATGTTACTGCCTAGGTAGTAGAATATCTTAACTGCTTCGTGACCATCGATTCTGATATTAAGTTTCTCACTTTTCTCAATTCTACTAGCCTAATTACCTTCGTCTTTCTTCGATTTACTCTCAATCCATACTCTGTACTCATTAGACCATTCCATTCAGCAGATCATGTAATTCTTCTTCACTTTCACTCAAGATAGCAATGACATCAGCGATTCGTATCATTGACATCCTTTCACCTTGAATTTTGGTTCCACTCCTGCACCTTTCCTTTATTTCCATCATTGTTTCATCGATGTACAGATTGAACAGTAGGGACGGCAGACTACATCCTTGACTTGCACCATCTTTAATAGAAGCACTTCGTTCTTGGTCGTCCACTTTTATTATTCCCTCCTGGTTGTAGTACAGATTGTATATAACCCGCTCTCCCTATAGCTTCCCCTACTTTATCAGAATTTCGAACATCTTGCACAATTTTAAATTGTCGAACGCTTTTTCCAGGTCGACTAATCCTATGAACGTGTCTTGATATTTCTTTAGTCTTGTTTTCGTTATTAACTGCAACGTCAGAATTGCCTCTCTCGTTCCTTTACCTTTCATAAAGCGAAACTGATCGTCTTCTAGTGCATCCTCAATTTTCTTCCTTATTCTTCCGTATATTATTCTTGTAAGCATCTGGGATGCATGAGCTGTTAAGCTCCATGTGCGATAATTCTCGCTCTCCTCAGCTCTTGCCGTCTTCGGAATTGTGTGAATGATGCTTTTTTGAAGGTATGGTGCTAGACTGATACCTTCTACACAGCGACATGGTCGTTTTGTTGCCTCTTACCCCAATGATTCTAGAAATTCTTATGGAATGTTACCTATCTCTTCTGCCTGATTCTCCAAAGATCTTTTAAATTCTGATTCTAATACTGAATCTCCTGTTCATTTTGGATCGACTCCTGTTACTGGATCCACTATCTCCTCTAAATCGACTCCTGTTTCTTTTTCTATTACATCCGACAAATCTTCCCTCTCATAGAGGCTTTCAACGTATTCATTCCACCTATCCGCCCTCTGTTCCATATTTAACAGTGGAGTTCCCTTTGCACTCTTAACGTTATCACCCTTGCTTTTAATGTCACCGAAGGTTGTTTTGACTTTCCTGTATAAGGAGTCAATCTTTGCGAGATTCATTTCCTTTCGATTTCTTCGCATTTTTTATGCAGCAATGTAGTCTTAACTTCAGTGTAATTCCTATCTATTTCATTCCTCAGTGACTTGTATTTCCGTATTCATAAGTTTACCGGATCATTTTTGTACTTCCTCCTTTCATCGATCTATTGAAGTATTTCTTCTGTTACCCATGGTTTCCTCGCAGTTAACCACTTTGTCCCAATGTTTTCTTACCCAACTGCAGTTATCGCCCTCAATGGGGACGTCCAATTCTCTTCAACTATACTGCCAACTGAGCTATTGCTTATTGCTGTATCTATAGCCTTAGAGAACTTCAAGCGAATCTCATCATTCCTTCGTACTTCCGTATGCCACTTCTTTACGTATTGATTCTTCCTCACATATTTCATAAACCTCAGCCTACTCTTCATCACTACTATGTTGTGATCTGAGCCTACATATGCTACTGGGTAGGCTTTACAATCCAGTATCTGATTTCGGAATCTCTGTCTGACCATGACGTAATCTAACTGAAATCTTCTCGTATCATCCTGCCTTCTCCAAATTCACCTCCTCCTCTTGTGAGTTCTGAACACAGTATTCGCTATTACTAGCTGAAGTTTATTACGGAACTCAATTAATCTTTCTCCCCTCTCATTCCTTATCCCCAACCCCATATTCTCCTGTAACCTTTTCTTCTAATCCTTCCCCTACATCTGCATTCCAGTCCCCCATGACTATTAGATTTTCATTTCCCTTTACGTACTGTATTACTCTTTCAACATCCTCATACACTTTCTCTCTTTCTTCATCTTCATCTTGGGACGTCGGCATGTATAGCTGAACTATCATTATCGGTGTTGGTTTCTTGTCGATTCTGGTAAGATTAACCCTATCACTGAATGGTTCACAGTAACATTCTCTTTGCCCTACCTTCCTATTTATAACTGATCCTATTTCCGTTATACCATTTTCCGCTGCTGTTGATATTACTCTATGCCAATCTAATCAGATATCCCTATCTTCTTTCCTCTTCACATCAGTGGCCCCTACTACATCTGGATTGAGCCTCTGCATTTATCTTTTCAGATTTTCTAGTTTCCCCGTCACGTTGAAGCTTCTGAAATTCCAAGCCCGACTCGTAGAATGTTATTATTTCCTTGATTATTCAATCTTTTCCTCGTGGTAACCTCCCCCTTGGTAGTCAGCTCCTGGAGATCTGAATGGGGGACTATTACGGAATGTTTTGCCAAGGGAGAGATTATCATAACACTTTATCATAACACTTCTTCAATTACAGGCCACATGTCCTGCGGATGCACGTTACATGTTTTTAATGCACTGGTTTCCATTGTCTTCTGCATCCTCATGCCTTTGATCATTGCTGATTCTTCCGCCTTTAGGGGCAGTCTCCCACCCCTAGGACAAGGTAGTGCCCTGAACCTCTGCCCGCTCCTCCGCCCTCTTTGACAAGGCCGTTGGTAGACTGAGGGTAACTTCTTATGCCGGATGACTTCGGACGCCAATTCTAATTATTAATAAAAAAGTTAAGTAGCGACAGGATTCGAACATGGGACCATAGACATTTTGCTGATGAATCAAAGACGATACTCCAAGAATACGGGACGCAATTGCGACATTCACCAGCTTTTTATCCTTAGGTTTATCGCCACATGACTGGAAAATGCCACAGGACAAACTGCTGTATGCGTACTATATACAGCGCGTCCAGGCACTATCGGCAGCTCATTTTGCTGCACCGGTACACTATTGCGGAGGTTCTCATCTAGCACTTCCCAAACATTCATCTGGTGGCGAACCTCAGTATTAAAAATTGGGAAACGTTCTAACCAACGGTAACCAAGACGGTACTTTGAGCATTTCGGATAAGAGACGTTTCATGTAATTCTGGTACTTTCTTTTCTGTCTATTTCCCGTGATGAATGTGATTGTGAAGAGAAGCATAAAATGAGCTATAATAAGAAAACAAAGAGTTTCTGGACCCATGTCCATACAGTACATTTTGTTACTGTGTGTGTGAGAAATGTTTCCTGCAAATCTGGTCATATCTTTTTGATACACTCTGTACGCAGTGCTATCTGTATATCTAGTAACCTTTGTGTTAAAGACAGTAGCACAAATTGTTTAAAGTTATTGTAAGGCGATATAACTACGACGAGAATCATATACTTCGTAATCATCATAAACTGGCAAGACATAGTGTTTCACATTTCTCTTGGCAAGTGCCTACGGGAAATAACTCTCTCGTGACGAGACAGCTTCGAAGCACATGACGTGCCATGCAAGCGCTTGACGTGAGACATGTTGTACCTTTCTTCATTATTCACACCATCGTGTGAATTTCCAAAGATGTTGTGACTGTTTCGTCCATTCTTTTGTACTGGAATTCTGTTTCCAATAGCTACCAGTGGTAACACGTAATCCCAGCTGCATTCTTTCGTGCATTATTTGGAGCTCTTCGATCGACAATCTGTGAAAGCCGAGTTCACATGATACGAGAAGCTCATGGGAATCAGAGGTCCGGCAAGAATTCGAGTTGTAAAAGTTTCAGGACACGTAAGGAAGTATACAGTGTTCACGGAAGAAAAATAGTCGTCGGTGTGACACAGAGTCGGTGATGACGCCGGTTAAATATCCTTTTTGTCAATTTGGTACTTCTTCCGCAACAACGTAGGCTTACCACCAACTTTATCTGGGAAAAGAAGTTTTGTTGATATACCATCATATAGAAACCGTATTATGTTTGTTTCGTAAGATGAATAAATTGGAATACCGTTATAAGAAATTTGTTTTGGATGGTTCAAATGGTCCGGAAAATTATCCGAAGTTGAGATACGTCTGTGAAGAGTCTGCCTCTGTTTTTCCAGACTTAGATAAGAAATATAAAGGACTATTCGACATATGTTGACATCTGTTGAATATGATACAGGTGGAGTGTGTCAAGAAATGCTAACACAAGTGAAAACATTCAGAAAATAAAAAAAACATTGTATGCCATTAGCACATCAAACGATCGAGTCCGGTGCATATTATTTAGCTCTGAGAAAGCTTCAGGCAAGGTGAAGTGAATGTCAGTCCGGTGTTTTCTACATGTACTTGTTACTTTTATTGAGCGCTGATTACACCATTTTGCACGAGGAACAAGTGTAGAGTCGCAGCAGTTGATAGAAGCTTTATACCAAAGGAAAATAACCTGATTTCATATGCCGTGTAGAACTGATTAGGATTTTGAAGAATAAAATAAGATTTCAATTTATGATTTTTCTTATAAAGGCTAAAAGTATCATTGCGAGTTGTACAAAAGTCTTATGTATCAAGTAAACAGAAAGTAGGGAAAAGAGGAGAAGTTACTACCGACAAGAGTATTTTGTCCGTGGGAAAACTTGGGAGTTTGATTTCTATCGTTCTCCTTTGTTAAGAAAATGTGACTGGCCTAACGTATTGAATTCAATGATGAGACTAAGTTAGTCGTAGATGTAGACCTTATCGTATTTCCTGGATGGAAATCACTCGCTGGAAAAACGTTAGACAAACTGCACTGTCTTAAATGATGGTGTGATGAAATATATGCATTTTTTGTCTAGTCAGTTGACTGAGAAATTTGCTGCATGCTCTTATACCAGATGAGTAAAATAAAACTGGCCAGGATAATATTTGCAATAAGACTAATGCGGTACTGACTCTTGTTAATGACCACCACAGAACATGTATACGTGATGGCTCTGCCTGAGGGATAGCAGTTATGGGGTTTTCAGCGCTTCACTGTAGCTCTTCCAGTGTGTGACGGTTTTCTGAGTACACCTGATACTTAAAATTTGCACACACAGGTAGCAATCAGAGGAGCTGGATTAGGTGATCTATGTCACCAGCAGATTGCACTGCATCTACTGTTTGTCTACTCTTCACTAAACTTATCGTGCACTTCCGTCAAGGTTGTTATGGCTATATATTCCCCCAGAGTAGCAATGCAAATGCCGGTAATGTCGTCTAACATTCCTCCCTGTGCTGTCCTTCTCCACCATCATCAGAACACTATGCGCCATACACTCACAAAGCACCCAGACAGAGCTACTATTTTCATACAAGTTACAGGAATTCAGCCAGGAAACATTTACGCAGACCGCCGATATTTCGGCGGGAGTACACCACCCATATTCAAGGCACGAACTGCAACGGACGGGTGATGTACAGGCAAATTTAAAACCTCGGTTCTTGGAGTATTAATTCAGGAAAGATAACACACACACACACACACACACACTCACTCACACATACACACTCAAACAAACACACACACACACACACACACACACACACACACACACACACATTGAACACTAGTGCCTCCAAAAATGACCACAGTCAGAGATATCGATAGTGAAAGACTACGAACTAGCAGGTGAGATAACATTGACTCTGTCCCGTGTTTCTCGACAAGGGAGAGAGCAGGATTCCAAGCAAATTTTAAACAAAAATCTCCATCCATTTTTACAAGGATGCTCGCTAATTTAATGTCAACTGCCTCCTTAATAACACTGTCCCAATAGCTGGGCGTTCATGCCATTATCTTCGTAATGTTATATAACATAGGGTGACCAGTACCCAAGCAGAGTTCGTAAATAGCAGATCTACTTTGTTGCTGTAATCATGAGTGCCTTTTATGCTCAGTACATCGGTCCTCCACTGTCCTGATAGTCTCTAAATCGCCTGTCTGTTGCAGTTTGTGCGCTGAAAATGGCGGGCTGTACTCCAGCCGAAATATCGGCGGTCGCTGTATATGTTAGCTGGCTGGATTCCCGTAAGTTGTTTGAAAATTGTATACGCCAGGAGAAACTCAGGTCTCACAAGGCTACTATATCCATGATATCTCCTTGCCACAACTGTCGCAAAATCGCACTAACGACTGTCTCTCGCCGGCCGGGGTGACCGTGCGGTTCTAGGCGCTACAGTTTGGAACCGCACGACCGCTACGGTCGCAGGTTCGAATCCTGCCTCTGGCATGGATGTGTGTAATGTCCTTAGGTTAGTTAGGTTCAAGTACTTCTAAGTTCTAAGGGACTGATAACCTTAGAAGTTAAGTCCCATAGTGCTCAGGGCCATTTGAACCATTTGACTGTCTCTCAATGAAACGTCTATTACATCAGGTTTTCTTGTTCCCATACTGTTTAATTTATACATTTCTGAAATTTCACAACAGTTATATGCAGAGACCAAAGCAAAAGTGTATAGTATGAAATAAAAGACAACGTTTATCCGCGTGGGATGGAGTTCGGTAGG